>NC_069502.1:925049692-925289692 GCF_027579735.1 Bombina bombina
TCCTTTGTTGTTGCTTTTTACTCCTTTATTATCACCCCACTACTTGGCTATTCGTTAAACTGAATTGTGGGTGTGGTGAGGGGTGTATTTATAGGCATTTTGAGGTTTGGGAAACTTTGCCCCTCCTGGTAGGCTTGTATATCCCATACGTCACTAGCTCATGGACTCTTGCCAATATGAAAGAAATTAATTTATCAGGTAAGTTCTTACATAAATTATGTTTTTTGAATATATATTCCTATGTTTATATCTCTACCTATATCTAATCATGTATATATAGGGATATATACATATTGTACCAAAATACCATCAGATATATGTAGAAATATTTATTTAAGAATAAGTAGAACATATTCTGCTATGTGGAGAACATTGGAATGTGACATATGCGATCGTATTTGAGCGCAATATTGTAAGTTCAGCTTTTTGGGCTCATCGGGTTAGCGCGCAAGCGAAAACAGCTTACTTTTAACTCATAATACAAGTACAAACCAACGCATGCAAAAAGCTTACTTCTAGTGCAGTTAAGGCTCAAGCAGGATAGTTGAATATCGCTCCACTCGTAATCTGGCACAAAGTGTTTCAAATGACATACCTACTACAGCGTAATAAATGTATCAGAAACAGTTCCTTCAGGGGTTTGTGCATTAAAACCATCACCTGTTGTTCTAAAGGACAGGCCAATTTTCTCCCCTTTAATGTGTTCCCAGTTATTCATTTTACCTGCTGGAGTGTATTGAATGTTTATAAATATATAATTTTCCTTTGTTTTGCCTTTTGAAGTAGCTGATTTGCTTGTTAAAGCCACATTTCAATACTGTGCTATTGGTTATAGAAAATCTATATGTACAAGAGGCAGTAGCAGAAATAAACCTCCAGTTTGGGGTGTGTGAGAGATCAGTCTATTTAAAAAGGGTTTTCCTATAGCATCTTTAAATACATTTTAGCTGCTTGCCTGACTACATTGTTAATTTATAATGCAACACGTATTGTTACCGATCTGGACATTACATATGTGTTTAACCACTTTGTGGGTGTTAAAAACATACGGCCAGATTACGAGTTTTGCGTTATGAGCGACTCGGTAATAACTCACAAGTTATTTCCACCACTCACCTTTAATAGCGCTGCTATTACAGGTTTTCCAAAAACCTGCGTTAGCGGGCAATATGGCAGCGTTGAGCTCCATACCGCACACAAATACCAGCGCTGCTTTGAGCTGGTTTTACGTGCTTGTGCACAATTTCCCCATAGACATCAATGGGGAGAGCCGGCTAAAAAAAAGCCTAACACCTGCAATAAAGGAGCGTAAAGCTCCATAACGCAGCCCCATTGATTCCTATGGGGAAAGACAAGTTATGTTTAAACCTAACATAAACCTCGAGTCTAAACACCCCTAA
The DNA here is from genome assembly GCF_027579735.1 of Bombina bombina. Taxonomy (NCBI): domain Eukaryota; kingdom Metazoa; phylum Chordata; class Amphibia; order Anura; family Bombinatoridae; genus Bombina; species Bombina bombina. Next base: position 925,051,093 of record NC_069502.1, read on the forward strand.
TATGCCGCCCCGACATTGCCACCACCTAAATTACACTTATTAACCCCTAATCTGCTGCCCCCAATGTCGCCTCCACCTACCTACACTTATTAACCTCTAATCTGCTGCCCCCAATGTCGCCGCCACCTACATAAATTTAATAACCCATATTCGTTGCCGCCGCCACTATACTAAAGTTATTAACCCCTAAACCTCTGGCCTCCCATATCACTAACACTAAATAAATATATTAACCCCTAAACCTATAAATAAATCTAAATAAAACCTACTATTAATAACTAAATAATTCCTATTTAAAACTCAATACTTATACCTATAAAATAAACCCTAAGCTAGCTACAATATAACTAATAGTTACGTTGTAGCTATTTTAGGTTTTATTTCACAGCTAAGTTTGTATTTATTTTAACTAGGTTGACTAGTTAGTAAATAGTTTAGATGCCGGCCCATTTTTTGTGAACACACTGTGTTGTTCTTGCTGATTGGTGGGTAAATTCACCTATCAATAAACAAGTGCTTTTCCATGGACCGGCGCAGAGCATCCTCTTCATACGGTCCCAGCCGTACACTGAAGTTTCCTTTAAATAACGTCATCCAAGATGACGTCCCTTGAATTCCGATTGACTGATAGAATTCTATCAGCCAATCGGAATTAAAGGTGAAAAAATCCTATTGGCTAATGCAATCAGCCAATAGGATTGAGCTTGCATTCTATTGGCTGTTCCAATCATGATTGGATCAGCCAATAGGATTGAAGCTCAATCCTATTGGCTGATTGCATCAGCCAATAGGATTTTTTCACCTTTAATTCTGAATGGCTGATAAAATTCTATCAGCCAATCGGAATTCAAGGGACACCATCTTGGATGATGTCATTTAAAGGAACATTCAGTGTACGGCTGGAACCGTATGAAGAGGATGCTCCGCGCCGGATGTCTTGAAGATGGAGCCGCTCCACGTCGGAAGTATGAAGATAGAAGATGCCGTCTGCATGAAGACTTCTGCCCGCCTGGAGGACGACTTCTTTCTGCTTGGATGAAGACTTCTCCCGGCTTCGTTGAGGACTTCTGCCCGCTTGGATGAAGACTTCTCCCGGCTTGATGAGGATGGATGTCCAGTCTTCAAAAACTGTAAGTGGATGTTCGGGGGTTAGTGTTAGGTTTTTTTAAGGTTTTTTTGGGTGGGTTTTATTTTTAGCTTAGGGACTTTGGGAACCGAAAAAGAGCTAAATGCCCTTTTAAGGGCAATGCCCATCCAAATGCCCTTTTCAGGGCAATGGGGAGCTTAGGTTTTTTAGATAGGATTTTATTTGGGGGGTTTGGTTGTGTGGGTGGTGGGTTTTACTGTTGGGGGGGTTGTTTGTATTTTTTTTTACAGGTAACAGAGCTGATTTCTTTGGGCAATGCCCTTTTAAGGGCTATTGGCAGTTTAGTTTAGGCTAGGTTTTTTTTTATTTTGGGGGGCATTTTTATTTTGATAGGGCTATTAAATTAGGTGTAATTAGTTTAAATATTTGATAATTTATTTTTTATTTTGTGTAATTTAGTGTTTATTTTTTTTGTAATTTAGTTAATTGTATTTAATTAATGTAATTTATTTAATTGTAGTGTAATGTTAGGTGTTAGTGTAAGACAGGTTAGGTTTTATTTTACAGGTAAATTTGTATTTATTTAACTAGATAGTTAGTAAATAGTTAATAACTATTTACTAACTAGTCTAGCTAGTTAAAATAAATACAAACTTAGCTGTGAAATAAAAATAAAACCTAAGATAACTACAATGTAACTATTAGTTATATTGTACCTAGTTTAGGGTTTATTTTACAGGTAAGTATTTAGTTTTAAATAGGAATTATTTAGTTATTAATAGTAATTTTATTTAGATTTATTTTAATTATATTAAGGGTTAGACTTAGTGTTAGGTTTAAGGTTAATAACTTTGGTATAGTGGCGGTGGTGACAATGGGGCGGCAGATTAGGGGTTAATAATATTTAACTAGTGTTTTGCGATGCGGGAGTGCGGGAGTTTAGGGGTTAATATGTTTATTATAGTGGCGGCGATGTCCGGAGCAGGAGATTAGGGGTTAATAATTGTATTTAGTGTTTGCGATGCGGGAGGGCCTCGGTTTAGGGGTTCATAGGTAGTTTATGTGTGTTAGTGTACTTTGTAACACTTTAGTTATGAGTTTTATGTTACAGCTTTGTAGCTCAAAACCCATAACTACTGACTTTAGATGGCGGTACGAATCTTGTCAGTATAGGGTGTACCACTCACTTTTTGGCCTCCCAGGCAAAACTGGTAATACCGGCGCTATGGAAGTCCCATTGAAAAAGGACTTTTTGAAAGGTGCGGTAGTTACGTTGCGTTACGGCCAAAAAAGTGTGCGGTACAGCTATTCTGACAAGACTCGTAATAGCAGCAGTAGTGAAAAAGCAGCGTTATGAGTAGGGCTGCAACCAACGATTATTTTCATAATCTATTAATCGGCCGATTATTTTTTCGATTAATCGACTAATCGGATAAAAAATAAAGAAAGAAATGTTTTCCTATATTTAAAATAAAATCCACATACTGAGTGTTATAAATATAAACTTCACACTAAAACTTTACAACTTTACATTAAAACTGTTGGTCCAATTTTTTAAGCAGCAGAACAAATTTTTATAATTAAAGGGACATAATACTGATATGCTAAATCACTTGAAACTGATGCAGTATAACTGTAAAAAGCTGACAGGAAAATATCACCTGAGCATCTCTATGTAAAAAAGGAAGATATTTTACCTCAAAATCTCCTCAGCTCAGCAGAGTAAGTTCTGTGTAAAAAGCTATACTCAGCTGCTGCCCAGCTGCAGGTAAAAAATAAATAAAAATGAAGAAATAAACAGCGGCCAATCAGCATCAACAGTGCTGAGGTCATGAACTTTTTAATGTGATCTTATGAGATTTGACTTAACTCTCATGAGATTTCATAGTAAACTTCCTTAAACGGAATATGGGAAATAAGATGTGTGCACGAAAGCTCGCTCCTTCCGCTGTCCCGGGACAGACATACTAATTTGTTGCTTAGTCCCTTACAATGGGATGTGGCTACTGAGGAATTTTTGATGTAAAATATCTTTCTTTTTTACATAGAGGTTTTCAGGTGATATTTTATAGCCAGCTTTTTACAGCTATACTGCATCACTTTAAAGTGTTTAAACATTTGGGCATTATGGCCCTTTAAGCAAAACAAAACCACAAACTGTTTTAAAAGAGGTAGAACTCGTAATAGGTAGACTACCACTGTTTATAACAATCTTTTATTCACTCTTTCAGAAACTTTGCATTGAAATGCAAAAATGTCAACATAACTATTTTGCCTGCAGCATAGAAGAGGCGCTCAGATGGTGTTGAGGTGCCTAAGATGCATAAATAGGGTTTTGCCAATTTCAACAAGGTGGGCTATTTATCTTTGTTAGTTCTCCACCAATGCAAGGGGCCTCTCAACAAAGTAAGCCTGGACTTCATTTTAACAAAAATATCTTGACTATTTATATGCAGTGGTAAATAACCATCTATATGGTTAGGTGGAAACATTTCTAGTCCACTCTTAAAATAACAGATTTATACTTAGAGGTTGAATTTGGTACATATTGCAATTAATTAAAAATAGAAAGAAAGAAAAAAAAAGGGCTAAAGACTATATATCAGTTAAAGGACACAGCCTTACACATTTATCTATAGAGTACATATATCAGCAATAGCAAGCGATCCGCTAAAAATTGTGCAAACAGATAATAGTGACATCAATTCATATAACAAATGCCATTAATCTAGGGCTAGGTGTAAATAACAAGCTCAGCACTATATCATGCAAAGCATAGTCCCAAATCACCTGATTTTATATAAACAAATTAAATTATGACTCCTATTTTATTTCTGGGTTGCACATAAGACAGGAGTAGTTGTAAACTTAAAAAGAAACTTATAGTGTCGTAAAAAACGTAAAATGTCTGTAGACGTCCTTTAGGCTAAGGACATAACCATAAAACACAATACCAAGTGCAGGAGCTCATTGGAATAAAGCAGCTGGTGCTGTGCACAGACCAACTAATTGCAAACCAACTAATCAATTATGAGATTAGTTGACAACTATTTTCATAATCGATTATTATCGATTATGCCGATTAGTTGTTGCAGCTCTAGTTATGAGGCTTTTTCACTCATAATGCAAAACTCGTAATCTAGCCGATAGTTAGCTAGGGACAAATTGGAGTTTTGGGTTCTCTTCTTCCTCCACTTTAAATTAATTTTGGTTACTCTATTTTATGTATCTTAAGTTGTTGTTTTTTTTTAACACAGTTTTATTATTTACTCTTTCTCCTGTATCCAGCGTTACTGAATTTGGCGGCTCTTTATAAATACAAGACATAGATATATACAATGACTAAAAAATGCTTTTCAGTTTGTTGCATTCAGTCTATGATAACAAAAAGGTTAACAAACGCTTTTCTATAAAACACCAATTATAATTTTGTAGGAATAATTGCAGTGATGTAGAAAGCATGTCTCCAAAGCGCTTTGATATCTTAGGATGAAAAGCTTAACATAAGAACAAGGTTTTCATAATTTATTAGTTCAACTCTGTTACTGTAGGAAAAAAAAATGGCAAAGCTTCACCCTTGGAAAACAAAATTCTGACAAAAACCTGGATAGTTTGTAGCTTAGAAATTCAAAATATAATCTGTATTTTTTAATATAGAGAATGGTAACATATGGTGAAATAGTTCAGTGGACACTCTCATTATTATTCTTATTATCATTTAAAGGGCCATAACAGTCAAATAATTACATGCGCTAATCTATTGGTTCCCAAAGTGGGCGGTATTTCCCCCTTGGGGGCAGTGGGATTACTGAGGGGGGCAATTATAAGCATAAGAGGTAGAAGGGCACTGGAATTACCATAGGGGGCACTAGTAGGAAAGAAGTGGAAGAGGTTGCTAATGGGCCCTTTGTATTTGACGTTTTACTGCTCTTTGCCTTAAAGGGACATTATACACCAATTTTCATATAACTGCATGTAATAGACATTACTATAAAGAAGAATATGCACAAATACTGATCTAAAAATCCAATATAAAAATGTTTAAAAACTTACTTAGAAGCTCCCAGTTTAGCACTGTTGATGAGGCTAGGCTGGGACACCCATTGAAAGGGTCTGAGAAAACTGGAACAGCAGACACTCCCCCCTTCCCTTCATATGAAGAGACAGATTATACAAGCAGGAGCCACAGGAATCTGTAGACATCAGTATACATCTAAAACTTTGGGGCTTGGTTAGGAATCTGAAAATCAGCTAAATGTTAATAAAAAAATAAGCAAAACTATAGATTTTTACAAAAACACTCCCAGATGGGCTATATAAATGGATCATCTAGAAAACATTTATGCAAAGAAAAATCTAGTGTACAATGTCCCTTTAAGGATTTTTCTTCTATGATAGTTCAGGTTGTGTTAGCAACTTACATTTTCTCAAAAAGCTGGTATAAGAAGATGCAGATAATAGTTTTAATAAAATAAAAAATAAAAAAAACGTGAATATGTTTAATTGTTACTCCTTTAGATTGTATTGTGTCATATTTATTAAGGATTGTGCACTGCTTGGGCCCCGTTTAATATCATTTGCTACTTAACCTCTTTGTCACCTCAAGGCTCGCGGAGTTAAATCCTTCTGATCAGGATGATTAAAAAGCACTGATCTCACAAGATTTGCTGTGCAACACTAGGGGCACAGCAGCACAAGTAATTGCTTGTGCAATATTAAATACAAGCAGTTGATGCTGTCTATTTGCTACAATGCCTAAACAATGGTGCTCCTGGTCTGATTATTCTGATGGGTTATGTTAGGGGGACGCTGATGGTGAGTTTATATAACCAAGTAGGCAGCGACCTGAAAACATTTGGAAATCACTGCTCTAATCTGTTAGAGTATGTCATGTTACGACTATCGACCCTTCTCTACTGTGTGTTTAACCCCCCGCAAAGGGTTTAAACACACAGAAGAAGTCCCGCACAGGACCTTAGCTTGTCCCGAGGAGAACCTGCACCTGATCCGATCAGCAGCACTAGTCACACAACTAGTTCTGATTGGATGAGTGGCGGGTCCAGCTTGGACCAACAGTGTACTGTATAAATATATAAGTATAACTCTGATTTCAGTGTTCTCAATAGTAAAACTTGTCAGTCCGGTGGCATTATGAATTAGATGGGTTGGGCCATTGTAATACTGCAATATTATAACATTTTCTGTTATTTAAGATATCCAAAGCACAAATGAATTGCACAATTTAACATTAATTGAGTAATGATCTAATGGTAATGTTGTTCGTGCAAAATATAATTTAAGTAAAACATTCTGTAATTCTTTAATAAATGATGAATAGAAATTACCTACATTCTTTATACATAGCATAGACAGAGAAGATGCAGGTTTTAATTTGATATCTAAATGTTTCACAAATCCCAATCTTGCAAGGGATTCAACAAATTTTAATGTATATAAGGGCAGTCCTTCTCCATTAAAATGAATTGATGTCACCATATGAATCGCTCACCATAGTCAGTAAAACTAGCAAGACTTGGGATTCTGTCTCACCACCAGTAGAAAGAGTTAGGTGAAAATGAGTATTATTTGTGTCTAATGTACAATTTAACTTTGGCTTTAATTAATTGGATGGAAATTGAGGCAAGTCTATTATATTCAGTGAGGAGTGTCTTCTTGTTTGAGATGTATTGGTACTAGACCATCTCAAATTTATATTGATACATACATACAGGGCTCGATTTATCAATCAAGGGCGGACAGGGGCCTACATATTCGCCCCTGTCCACCCCAGCTCTCTTCTGGCTGAATTTAACATTGCATTGCATCCCGCCCGTGCACAGCCAATCACATGTGGGCAGTAGCTGTCAATCACCCTATTCAGATGAGACCGGGGAGATTGAAATTCTCTACCTAAGAGGTGGTGAAGAGGGTAGGAAGCCACGGTCTGATGACTGCTGTTTGATAAATTGTGACTGCAGGTTCTTTTGTGAGAACTTGCAGTCATAGAAAGGAAAAGGATTTGATAACCGAGGAAGGGGTGTAAACCCCAAAATGTCACTGGGGTTTAAATCTAGAGAGTGCAATTTTTTTAATTTATTTTTTATTTTTTTATTATTATTATTATTATTATTATTATTATTATTATTTTTTTTATATAACATTTGTAATGATATACTTACAGTCATTTTCCATTTTTAACTTTACTTTTAGTTATGTGTCCTATTTGGGCCACTGTAGTTTTCTCTGAGCATACTCAGTTGTGCTCAGAGGATGCTGCTGGTGATCCTCATTCACAGTAACACTTGAGAGTATTAAAAAGGGGGGGGGGGGGTGAGTTGCACTATTCTGTATGTCTGTCTGAGGAAGAGGTTAACTACCCCGAAACGTCACAGTTCAAATAAAGAAGTTTGTGTTTTCATAACGGAGAGTGCAGGACCTGTTTATTTAATTTTATATTTATATATATTGTATGTGTGTGTTTGTGTGTACCACTCGTACTTTAAACACCTAGTTAATCTATAGTTCAGTAGACAAGGTTAACTGCCGCTCAGGATATCTCAGACCTGTTACTTCAGACTTGAATATCAGTAGCATGTACAGTAGTGACATAGCATCTTGTCCTCTCTGAAGACAGCACTAGTGCTGTAGATAAGACAGTTCCTGTTGTGTCACTAGAGGTGTAGAGTGATGTTGACACGATTGAATTAGTTCTCATTTACTTGTGGTCTAACTGTAACACGGGAATGCTGCTGTACCTATTGTGAATTTATAGATTTAATAATTTGGGATACGTTATAAGGGACATTAAAGCAATTTTTAATCGAAATGTATGTATTTAAAAAAAAAATGTGAGATGTATCACTGTCCACCAATAGAGTAGTGTGAGTACTGGAAGCTTATCAGCCAATGAGCAATTAGTAGAATACAATGTTTAGGGTTTTAAGTCCCTTTAAAGGGACGTAAGTACTTTGTAATTACAAGACATTTCTGTTGTCTTGTTTTTTTTAAAATATCATATAAACCAAGTCTAAACATTTAAAAAAAAATCAGCATCTTGTTTACTGTAATTGCTTTTCAACAGACAAACTCCACCCACCACATACCTTGCTTGGAGTAGCCAATCTGGGCTTGTGTTTGCAGCTCATAATTACGATCATATTGTTCGTGTAAAGTGTATAGCTTTGCAGTTCTTATTTGATAACACTAATTAGGGAACATTATGTAGCAGGGTTAGCCTTGATACATCTGCAGTGTGATTTTTTAGTTCTTAGAGACTGAAAATCTAAACTTTCTCAGCTCAATTAAATGCAAATGGGTAAAATAAATAATGAAAGTGTACTACACAACTGTTTTACTATATAACTGTTTTACTATATATCGTTAAACCTTTTATATTAAAATCTCAAGGTGTTTACTGTCCCTTTAAATATTTAAATCATCTCTGTCCAATAATCAGTTTTAACCACATTGTCCTTATGTTTTTAAATCTCAACATTGATTTGCATTACTCCCTTCTATCTCTCTTATAGAATACAAGTATAGTAAGTAAACAATACTAATAAAGATACTAATACCTCCAATTGTTGACATAGAGTCAGAATTTACTGCATATTGACTTAAAGGCACATGAAATACAAAGTTAAACTTTCATGGTTCACATGGAATATTTAATTCTAAAAGATTTTTACATTTATTTCTGCTATCAAATTTACTTTGATGTCTTGGTTTCTTTGGTTGAAAAGCATACCTAGATAGACTCATTTAATTTTCCTTTAAAACTCCATCTGAATACTGATCATGAACAACCTACATAGCACATGTGATAAAATAAATTATTAAACGTACAATGTAAGCATAAGTACATTCAATTAAATAAACTCATAAATAAATAACCTTTTTGTGGCCTACAAGTTGCCTAATTATTCAGTCCTTTCCTTTAAAAAAACAAACAGTTAATACAGTAGAACGGTAATAATACAATATTACAGGAGACAATGCAATAAAACTCAGTCTGAATTTCAAATGAGTGGTAGATTGTTCTGACAAACTTCAAAGTTGCTTTTATTTCCCTGCCCCCTGTATCATATGACAGCCATCAACCAATCACAAAATGCATATACTTATATACTGTGAGAGCTTGAATATGCTTGGTAAGAGTCAGTGCCTCAGAAAGTGTGCATTTAAAAAAGAATGTGCAAATTTTAATAATGGAAGTAAATTGGATTTTTTTTTTAATTGCTTTCAATATCTGAATAATGAAAGTCCCTTTGTATGTTTTCAATTGTTTAAATATCTCCTATCTCCTACATGAATAATAAAGTAAAAATTGTTACCAGTTACATGCTAGAAAAAAACAAAACTATATCTACTTTTTTTTTCTTCTGTAATACTGAATCCATATAATGAACAGAAACAGAGTACAGTATATTATTTAAACCAGTGGACACTATTATGTATTCTTTATCACCAAAACTAAAAAAATATGTCGTTTTTTAAATTACCATAAATGCACAGATTGTGATATGTCCGTAGGTTTTCGTTCATACTTAATGGAAACAAACAACTTTATATACAGTATATAAAGGATATCTTCCCTTAGATTATAATTCATTATTTAAGCATTTTGTTGCACAGTTCCACGTCTTCCTCTAGAGAGAGAGCGATTGTTTATGTGCGTGTGCAGTAGTAATGATAAGACTGACTGAGCACTCCTTAGCGGTTTTGACCTATAGAAACTCCTCAAGGAGATATCTTTGAATAAATAAGTCTGTGAACTGAAGTAGACCTTACTTGCATATACATGAGCTCCCAAAGTGTCAGTCCTGCTAAACGTTAATGGAATATCCTACACACGCTTGTAACACCACAAGGAGTATCACATATGATATTAATACCACTCTGCTTGTGAAACAGATTGATAGGGATTTATACACTATAGGAATATGCAATTTAGCTATTTTGGTAGCTAAACCTATAAATTAGATGCAAAAGGTTATTCTCAATGGGATAAATTGTTTGTTAAGTAGTACAGAATTAAACCACTTATTTCTATCAGTTCATTACATATATGAAACATAGATTTTTGTTGTTAATGGGATCATACTTTTGTTTTGGCAACATTTTATTAAATAGTCATTAGATATTTTACATTGCTCATTTTATATTTTATGATTAAATTGACATAATACCCATATGCTAAATCCCTTGAACGTGAGGCAGCATATCTGTAAATATATCTGACAAGAAAATATTACCTTAACATCTCTATGTAAAAAAAAAAAGAGGAAGTAATGTTGCCTCAAAAAAGTTCACAATAGTAAGTGACTACCTATTAGATTTGTGCAGTCGGAGGTTTTGTTCACCTTCGAATGGGAAAGAAGGCGGATCTTCGTGCTACTCGGCTATTTTAGTTACAGCATTTATTCTTGTGCAACAGCAACTCACTATAATCTGTAGCAAAAAAATTAGATGAGCGGCACAAAGAGCCGCCCTCTTCCGCATTCGAAGGTGAACAAAACCATAGAATGCACGTATCTAATAGCTATCCTTCAGCTGCTTTCAGTTGCATGTTAAAAAAAAAAACAGCCAATCATCTTCAGCAGTGCTGATGCCACACTTTGCTTTACTGTGATCTCATGAGATTTCATTGAAATCTCAAGAGATTTCATAGTAAACTTCCTTAAACTGAGGACGGAAATTAAATTAAGGCTAATGTTATTATATATCATGTTAAGTTGTGCTAAACAGGTAATCCCAAGGCTATGGAAAAATACACGAACCCCTACAGTACAAGAATGGAGGGAACAAGTTTCGAGATTACTATCTCTGGAAAAATACCATTACCAACAAACCAATCGTATGGAAGAATACCATTCTATACTATTCCTTTGGGAGGAATACTTAGGGCCGCTGAAAAAGAAAAAGAGTATCTAACTGAATACATTAGATATCCACAGATATTCACAGGGCACAGATACAAAGGGATATGAGTATAGGAATAGAAGTAGTCTACTTTGGTAGGAACACAACAAAGCAAGCGGCAGACAACAAGAAACAATGTGGCAGCAGCACTTTCATTCTTGATTTTTAAATGTTTGTCCCTATATGTACTGTTATCTCTTCTCATTGTTAAAATATGTAACTAGGGGACAACAAATATGGAACGATCTTCGTCTTTATATGTACTAGCTTTGAATGTATTGTATTGTTTGATTATATATGTTGTAAACCAAATAAAAATTTAAATGGAAAAAGGAGGGAAAGGGGAGGGAAAAAAAAAAAAAAACTGAGGACGGAAATAACATGGCCATGCCTGCACATGCCAGATGCACACTTACTTGCAAGTCCTAGGACTAGCATCCTGATTGGCTGCTTAAGAAGTCCCTTTACAGTAGGATGTGGCTACTGAGGACATTTTGAGCTTAAATATCCTCTTTAAATAGAAATGTTCAGGGATATTAGAGATGTTAAGGGTTGCAATAAGAAAAGGAATTTAAAAAAGTATATTAAAGTGCAAAGATAGAAAATGTTCTAAGCTGTTACAGTATGTTATTATTGCACTATTGCTGCATGTAACTATGTGTTTAACCCCTGCAAAGTAGTTTACAGAGCAACAATACAATTCTGGTATTTTGCTGAACACATCTTGTGAACAAATGACAACATTGCTGCCCCTGAGCCTACCATAGAAATGCTTATCAGATACATTGGATAATATAAATATACTGACAAATATCTTAAAATGTCATGCTCTATCTGAACCGTGAAAGTAACCCTTTAATAGGTTTATCTAAACTGACACTTGTAGCCCTTAATGACTAGACCTTTTCATGTTTTTAACTTTAGGAACCAACTACACTAGTTGGTTTTCAATTTTCACCAAGTTATCAGATAACTTTTTAGTCACTTGACAAACAGATGTTATTAACCCCTTAACGACCAAGGACGTACGCCACACGTCCTCAAAAAAAATACACTTAATGACCGAGGACGTGTGGCGTACGTCCTTGGTCTGGAAAGCAGCTGGAAGCGATCCTGCTCGCTTCCAGTTGCTTTCCGGTTATTGCAGTGATGCCTCGATATTGAGGCATCCTGCAATAACCTTTTTTAGCAATCCGGTGCAGAGAGAGCCACTCTGTGGCCCTTTCTGCACCGGACATCACCGGCTAAATTCATTGGTGGGTGGGAGCCGGTTCGGGAGGCGGGTGGCGGCCATCGGTGGCCTTGATGATGTGTAGGGGGGCGGGATCGTGGGCGGGGGTGATCGGAGGCGCGCGTGCACGGGAGGGCGGGGGCGGGCGCGTGCACGGGGAGGGAGCGGGTGGGAACCGCTACACTACAGAAAAAAAGTTTGTATCAAAAGTTTAAAAGTTAATAAAAAATAGTGTTAATCTATATAAAATACCTTAATCAGGGGGTGGGGGATTGGTCTGTGGGGGGGGGGGGGGAAGCTACACTACAGAAAAATAACATAATCATTAAAAAGCTGCCAGTACCCAAGATGGCCCCCAATAAGGCAGAGGGGGGGGTTAGAGAGCTGTTTTGGGGGGGATCAGGGAGGTTGGGGGCTAAGGGGGGATCCTACACACTAGCATATGTAAATATGCTGAAAATGTATTTATTTTTTTTTTTAAAAAAACACTTATTTTAGTACTGGCAGACTTTCTGCCAGTACTTAAGATGGCGGGGACAATTGTGGGGTGGGGGAGGGAAGGGAGCTGTTTGGGAGGGATCAGGGGGTCTGATGTGTCAGGTGGGAGTCTGATCTCTACACTAAAGCTAAAATTAACCCTGCAAGCTCCCTACAAACTACCTAATTAACCCCTTCACTGCTAGCCATAATACACGTGTGATGCGCAGCAGCACTTAGCGGCCTTCTAATTACCAAAAAGCAACGCCATAGTCATATATGTCTGTTATTTTTGAACAAAGGGGATCCCAGAGAACCATTTACAACCATTTGTGCCATAATTGCACATGCTGTTTGTAAATAATTTTAGTGAGAAACCTAAAATTGTGAAAAATTTAGCGTTTTTTTTAATTTGATTGCATTTGGCGGTGAAATGGTGGCATGAAATATACCAAAATGGGCCTAGATCAATACTTGGGGTTATCTACTACACTACACTGAAGCTAAAATTAACCCTAGAAGCTCCCTACATGCTCCCTAATTAACCCCTTCACTGCTGGGCATAATACACGTGTGGTGCGCAGTCGCATTTAGCAGCCTTCTAATTAGTAAAAAGCAAAACCAAAGCCATATATGTCTGCTATTTATGAACAAAGGGGATCCCAGAGAAGCATTTACAACCATGTATGCTATAATTGCATAAGTTTTTTGTAAATAATTTCAGTGAGAAACCTAAAGTTTGTGAAAAAAATTGTGAAAAAGTGAACAAATTTTTTTATTTGATCGCATTTGGCGGTGAAATGGTGGCATGAAATATACCAAAATGGGCCTAGATCAATACTTTGGGATGTCTTCTAAAAAAAATATATACATGTCAATGGATATTCAGGGATTCCTGACAGATATCAGTGTCCCAATATAACTATCGCTAATTCTGAAAAAAAGTGTTTTGGAAATAGCAAAGTGCTACTTGTATTTATGGACCTATAACTTGCAAAAAAAGCAAAGAACGTGTAAACATTGGGTATTTCTAAACTCAGGATAACATTTAGAAACTATTTAGCATGAGTGTTTTTTGGTGGTTGTAGATATGTAACAGATTTTGGGGGTCAAAGTTAGAAAAAGTGTGTTTTTTTCCATTTTTTCCTCATATTTTATAAATTTTTTTTTTTTTTTTAAATTCGTTTTTATTAAAGGAATCGAGTGTTACAACATTTTCACACTGATCATGTTTCATATAGACAATAATAACTTCAAATGAACATTTGTGCAGTTACACGGCTGTTTGAGATCCAATACACAGGTGTGAGCATTCAGGTGTGAGTGATCAAAAGTCATTATAGGAGAGGCATATCTCAAAGGTAATGTCCATATCTCGGGTCTCAGTTTATTATTGCGCACTCCATTCCTTAAAAGTTTTTTTTTTTTTTTTTTTAAACACTTAAAACATTTAAAACATATGAGTTAACTTTCTACAAATACAAATACTTTGACCAGGTGTCCATAGGTGGTTTAACTGTGAACAGTTTCGTATCCAATGGGAGATAGATAGGAGAGGTTGGATAGGTTGTATAGGTTGGGGGGGGTGGGAAAAGGGGAGTGGACGAAAAAAAAAAAAAAAAAAAGAGAAAAAGGGAAAAAATTTCTGATTAGGTTTCTCTCCCCCCTCCTCCCCTCCCCTTAGAATAACATCACTTCAAAAGGCTCTCGATTCTGTGTGGTCTGCCCCGCGTGTTCCGCCCCTCCTCCCATCTCTATCTGTTGCATTGCTTCCAGATGAGCAAAAGGTTTCAACACCTGGTTTCGAATAGCTAGGTCCAGTGAGTCTAAAAATGGCCACCATTTCCTCAAGAAGGGACGCAGTCTACGTTTTGTGTCCAGTCGGACATCATACTGTTCCACAAAAAGTTGTTTAAGCAGCAGGTGTTTCAGTTGTGCTACTGTTGGGGCCTGTCTAGTTAACCATCTTGTGAGAATGCATTGCCTAGCTAGGATAGTGTATAATGTAAGGAATTTGTGTATTCTTTTGTGTGAATCTTCCCATTTTAGCATGAAAATTTCTACCTCTGTTATTGCTGTTTCTATGTGTAGTGTAGTTTTAAGCCAGTATTGACAGTGACTCCAGAACCTCCTAATCTTCGGGCAGGTGTAAAAGTAGTGGTGAAGTGATGGAGCCTCTGAGTTACATTTAACACATCTATCCAAGATTGAAGCATTCCATTTTGATAGTCTATGAGGTGTAATGTAGTCCATGTGTAGGATTCTAACCTGTGCCTCTCTGTGTGACACTGCTAGTGTCGCTTGTTGTGCGTGTTCTAGGCTCTCCTTGATGTCTTGTGTCGTTATTTCTATTGAACAGTCGTTGTTATATCTAGCTGCTATGTCACTGAGGATCTGAGACTCCCCATGTTGTATCAGTCGTGTGTATATATGGGACAAAGAGAAGGCCCCTGCCCTGAAAAGTGTTTGTGAAACTGCGAAGGGTGATGCATCCCAGAATCCCGCGTTAGAGGATTGCATTGATGTTATATAGTGGCGCAGTTGTAAGTAGGCATAAAAGTGTTTGTTTGGGATTTGATATTTATCTCTTAAGTCTTGAAACGACCGTATCGTGTGTTGTAGCGTGTCTAGCGCGTCACCAACCATTTTGAGGCCGGTTCTGTTCCAGATTCGGAATGGTCCTTGATCATTCCCGGCTGGAAAATCTGGGTTTCCGATTAACGGGATGTATTTTGGTGAGGGCATGTCCGTTTTCAGGTATTTATGGATTTTTTGCCAAGCCTTAAGTGGGTCTGCGTACAGCACATTGTTGTGTACCCCCGGCGGGAGCGTCTTTCGGCCCCCATATGGTAGATAAGACAGCGCCACAGGTGTCACCATCGCCTTTTCAAGGCTGGCATCGCCGAAATGACCTGTGTCTAATTGCCAGTCCATGACCAGACGGGCCAATGCCGCCCAGTTATATAGTCTGAGATTTGGGAGACCCAGTCCTCCCGCCGAGTATGGAAGTTGCAGTTTCTCTATTGCTATTCTCGGTTTGCCCTTTTTCCAAATGAATTGAGATACTGCTCGGTTGAGCAACTGTATATCTGTCTTGGTCATGAGGAATGGTAGCATGAGCAGGGGGTAGAGTGTTTTGGGCAATATCGTCATTTTGACCAGGTTGATCCTACCTGACAATCCCAGAGGGAGATTGAGCCAGTTGGATAACTGGGAAGCGATTTGGGTACCTTTTTCTGAGATGTTTAGTTTGTAAATTTTGGAGGGGTCTCTATGCAGGTGAATGCCTAGATACGTCAGTCTCTCTGTTACTTCCACAAAAGGGAAGTCATGTGTGGAGTGAGGGTGTTTGTTGAGCCACATTACCTCAGATTTGGAGGTATTTATCTTATACCCTGAGAAGCTACCGAAGTCGGTTATTGTTCGGAGGATGTTGGGGATGTGTGTTCGTGGAGAGTTCACGAATAGCAACATGTCATCCGCGTATAGCGCCAGGTGGAGGGGGACTCCTTTAATTACAATTCCCGGGAAGGTGTGTCTGAGCTTTATTGCCAACGGCTCCAACGCCAAGTTGAACAACAGCGGGGACAGGGGGCATCCCTGCCTGGTGCCTCTTTGAAGGGGAAAATCTCCTGAAAAGAGTCCGTTGGATAGAATCCGCGCCACCGGTTTGTCATAAATTTTATTTAACACCCCCAGAAATGGGCCGTCAAAACCGAATCTACGCATTGAGTCCATCAAGTGTGGCCATTCTACCCGGTCGAAAGCCTTCTCTGCGTCTAAGGACAACAGGAAGGCTTCCGGTGAGGCATGTGTGGCGCTTTCTCTCCCCTTTGTCCAGTAATGTTCTATGACATGCAGGACCCTGCGGAGGTTCACCACTGAGGTGCGCTTGAACACAAAGCCCGTTTGATCTGGGTGGATCAGATCCGGCAGGATCGTCCGCAGCCTATTTGCCATGATTTTAGTGAACAGCTTATAGTCCACGTTTAGGAGCGATATCGGTCTGAAAGACTCTGGAAGCGAGTGATCTTTGCCGGGTTTGGGGATCAATGTGATGTGAGCTGCTGTGAACTCCTTAGAGGGTTGTGTTTCTGTTAACATCAAAGTGTTGAATACTTTGATGAGTGTCGCGGATAATTGCGGCTGCAGGGCTTTGTAGAACTCGGATGGGAGCCCATCTGGGCCTGGTGTCTTGCCTATGGGGAGACTTTTGATGGTGGCGGATAATTCATCCTGTGTGATCGTGGCGTTTAATGCATCTTTTTGATCTGAACTAATTTGGGGTAACTCTACTGAGCTCCAAAATTGAGCTATTGTCTCTTTTGGTGCCGGTGTTTGCTTGGTGTAAAGGTGTGTGTAGTATGTTTTAAAACACCTAACTATGTCTTCGGGGTCGTTGTATGTCTTGTCTTTCCAGCGTAAGGCGGTTACTCCAGTCTTTACAGTGTGTGGTTTGGTCAGAGTCGCTAACAGTTTACCCGCCCGGCTTCCAAATCTATATAGTCTACCCGCTGTCTTCAACAGTCCTGCCGCTGCTTGCTGATTTGTAAATGTTTCTAGATCTGCTTTAGCTACTATGTAGTTGTCATATGTTGTTCTCGACCCTGTCTGAAGGAATTGGAGGTAGGCTTGTCCTAGCCGTTCCTGCAAGGTCCTATGTCTGTATTGGGTTTTGTGTTTTACTTTTGCAACGTATGAGATTATGTTGCCTGCCAGCACTGTTTTGGCTGCTTCCCAGAAGAGTGTAGGGTTGTCTGCATGTATTGCATTGTCTGTTACATAATCTGTCCAAGAGTGTTGTAAAAATTTAACGAACGATTCTGATTTGACTAAGTATGTGGGGAAACGAAGTGTGTTCCTGTTAGTGTGATGTTTGATTGTTCTCAACATTAGTTCTACCGGGGCGTGATCTGAGATTAATATATCATGTATTCTACAACTCTGTATTTCGTTGGATAGGTTATTGGCTGTTAGAAATAGGTCTATCCTGGAAAGTGTATGTTTGGCTTTAGACAGACATGTGTATTCCTTGCCTTCTGGGTTATGTAGCCTCCATATGTCACAGGTGTTAGTGTCCCTATAGAACATATTAAATATCTTAGATTCGTATTTGGCTTTATAATTCTTTTTGGGGTCCCTGAGTCTAAATGTTTCCAGCCAAAGCCTGTCTAATGTATGCGTGGGGGAGATATTAAAGTCCCCTCCTATTATCAATTTGGATCCCATATAAGGGGCTAAGGACTTTATCAGGTCTTGCCAGAACTTCATGTCTCTGTGATTAGGTGCATATAAGTTACAGAATGTGTAGTCTGTGGAGTCTATTGTTGCTTCAACTATGATGTATCTGCAGTTGGGATCTGGATGTACATTCTTCACATCAACTATCACTCTCTTCCCAAACACTATGGCTAAACCCCGACTGGCGCTGGTGTGTGATCGGAAAACTACTTGCTTTACCCATTCTCTCTGTAGCTTCTGATGTTCTACATCTGTGAGATGCGTTTCTTGTAACATTGCAATGTCTGCTCCTAATTTTCTAAGATGATTAAGGGCTGCCTTACGTTTGATGGGTGTATTAAGACCCCCCACGTTCCACGTTATCACCTTAAGAGGCATATTTACATGTTTGTGTTATGACGGGTGAGGAGAAGAAGAAAAAAAAAAAAAAAAAAAAAAAAGGGGGGGGGGGGGGGGAGGGGGCAGCGGGGGGGGGGGAGAGAGAGAGAGAGGGAAGGGGAGCAGAGTATGACATCAAGTTTTCTGTATGACTTACGAGTTGACCAAAACATGACCAAGACATCTTTCAACCTTGTATGAGCAATTTTCGACAACATTCTAACAGTTTTGTCTGGATTGTTGTTTGAGCTTTGGAGTGGTTTCTAGCCTTGTGGAGGTGCTCTGTGTCTTTTGTAAGAAAGTACATTTCCCTATCATTACGTGCGTCTTTCTATTACTCAGATGTCTTTCATCTCTCTGTTCCCCATTCTCTCTAGCGTGAATTGTCAGGTGAACTAATTTGTCAGTCGAGTATACTCTATGTGATGCGTGTGGAAACATAAAGCCTGGGTTATAGATAGAGAGTATGGGTGTGCGTATGAGGAAAAACCTGTCTATTCTTTGTAGGGTGTGATTATAATAGTGTGCAGGTAGTCCCCCTGTCTTCTCTGCTGTTGTTGTAGGTTCTATGTATGCTTCTAAGCAGGTGTTCTTAAGTGCACCAACCCCTCTCGTCAGTAGGAAATTACTGTGCAAATCATTATTCCTGGTCATATCATTCAAAACAAATATAAAACATTCAACAAAACAAAAATACAGAAGTATATTGGTTTTACCAAAGATCTCTTGTCTTTCCATCATTAGGTTTGGTTAGCTGCCAAATATTTGTGAACAAGTTAAAACAAACTAAAACATTCAAACTTACTAAAACATTAGAACAATTTACAACCTTATATAGATGTGATGCATTACAGTAGTATAACATTACCCTGGAGGTCAGAGGTGACCTCTTTCCATAGTAGTCCATCTGTGTGGTCCGCAGACCTCTTTCAGTCCTTGAACTGTGTCCTTTAATAATAAGTTAGTTCAGATATATAGTGAGTGTCCACCCATTCCATAATGGGCTATGTCAGGCCGATCAAGGGTAGTGGGGAGTATGTTCACTCTGGATGTTGATCCTGTTCTGTAGCTAAGTAGCTCTTCAGGGCCTGAGGAGTATGGAAAAACTTGGGTCCATGAGGTGTTTGTAGTCTCAGCTTTGCCGGAAACAGCAGGGCCACTTGTCTCCCTTGTTCGTGAAGCCGAGAACATAGTGGTGCAAATTCCTTTCTTTGTTTTGTGACCTCCATGGAGAAGTCCTGGAAGAGTAGAAGTTTAGAGCCTTCATGCAGTACCTCTTTTCGAGCCCGATAGGCTCGTAGAATTCTGAGTTTCTCCTGGTAGTTCAGGCATCTAAATATGACCTGTCGTGGTCTGGGATTGCTTTGCTCTAGGCCTCTTTCCGGACCTATGCGGTGGGCCCTTTCGACGTCTATGGGCAGTATATCAGGGTGTATGCCAAGGAGTTTGGGAAAGGTGAGCGCCACAAACTCCAGCAGGTTCTTGCCTTTGACGGATTCTGGAATGCCTACTATGCGCAAGTTATTGCGGCGGCTCCTGTTTTCCAGGTCATCGATACGGTCTTGTAGTAATTCTGATTTCTTTACCAGCTGTTTGATGGTGACGTCTGCTGACACTTGCCTGTCTTCCACGTCTGAGATTCGTGTTTCTGCTGCTGTAATTCTGGATGCAAACTGACGCACCTCACAGGTTAATGTGTCTACTCCCGCCTGCAGGGAGTCCATTTTTGGGAGAAAAAATGATTTCAATTCGTGCAATAGGGATTTATGATCTAGTCCTGGTAGGGCCATCTGGTCCATTGGATCAGGGACGTCAGGATGAGTCTCTGTAGGATTTTTTGGATGTTTTTTATTGTCTGTGTTTTTTGTCCTGTATGACATCTCTGCTGGTGTGGATGAAAGTTTGTGGAAGAATTTATCTACTTTCATTAACCCCCTCTGTCCCTTTGGGGCCGGTTTTTCAGAGTTATGATATGTTTCCCTCTTGCTTAGCGGTGGGTTGCAGCAGACCCTGGCAAACTGGTACAGGGTAAATGTGCAGATGTATAGAGGCCTGGTAGAGCAGGTATTGCAGTCTGTTACCGTGCTTATGTGTTTCTGGTATTTAGCTAGTGAAGGTTCTCATCGGTTCTGTAAGCGTTATTTTTTCTTCTATTGGTTTCGAAGCTGAGGAGACACAGCTATTTTAGTTTTAGCAAGCGAGGGGCTATGATGTCTTTAGCTTTCTGTGCAGCTTGTCCGTGTTTTGATGCTGGTTATGAAAACCTGCAGGAGTCTGGTTTTGACCTCGTGGCGCTGCTCGCTATTCTATGAGTGGAGTAGGATGTTTTTAAGTATATTAATGTCTTTTCAGCCACGTTGTATCCCAAACCTTGCCAATCCCTGCCCCTCACTGTCCCAGAGCGTGTCTGTTTTTTGGTGTAGGAGTTTGTTATGGTCTTGTTGTTATTATAGTTTTAGATTAGTTATGGCGTAGGTGTCTTTTAAGTTTACCGGGATTTTTATCTCTCTCGGTTTCTGTTCCGCTCTGCTATGGCTAGAGTAAAGGGCCCCGGTCTGTACTTCCACCCGCTTTCTGCGGTGTAAATATTAGGTGTTGTCAGGGTTTTACCTTGCTTCGTGTGGCAGGGTTCCTGTCTACCGCGGAGGTGGCCAAGATGGCGGTGCGGTAGATGCGGTTACTGTATCAGGACTCCCGGTCGCTGATCTGTTGGTGAGATCTGCACACTGCTGTATACAGTCGGCAAGGATGTATTCCTCCCGACAAGTCCTTAGAGTGTGGGGCAAAGCGGCAAAATAGGGTGAAATTTGGATAAATCCTTTTCTGCTGCACGGAGCTCTGTTCAGATGCAGCCGCCTCACAAGCCCGCCTACCGGAAGTCTCCTTATAATTTTTTTTATAGTAAATTATAAGATATGATGAAAATAATGGTATCTTTAGAAAGTCCATTTAATGGCGAGAAAAACGGTATATAATATGTGTGGGTACAGTAAATGAGTAAGGGGAAAATTACAGCTAAACACAAACACCGCAGAAATGTAAAAATAGCCTTGGTCCCAAACGGACAGAAAATGGAAAAGTGCTGTGGTCATTAAAGGGTTAAAGGGATATGAAACCCAAAATGTTTATTAAATTCATGATTCAGATAGAGCATAGGATTTTAATCAACTTTCTAATTTACTTCTAGTATCATTTTTTCATTCTCTTGGTATCTTTTGTTGAAAAGCACTGACATATGCTTAGGATCCTGCCCATTGCAAGAGCATTATATGGCAGCAGTTTTGCAAAAATGTGATCCATTTGCAAGAGCACTATATGGCAGCACTATTTCCTGCCATGTAACTCTCCAGATGCCTACCTAGGTATCTCTTCAAAACAGAATACCATGGGAACAAAGCAAATTTGATAATATAACAAAATTGGAAACTTTTTTACAATTGTTTGCTCTGTTTGTATCACAAAATAAAATTCTATACGATCAGGTTGATTGACATCCCCTGCTAGCGGCCGACTGGCTGCAGATCTGCAGGGGGTGGCATTGCACAAGCAGTTCACCAGAACTGCTTGTGCAATGTTAAATGCCGACAGCGTATGCTGTGGGCATTCAGCGATGTCTGTCGGACATGATCCGCTACAGCGTATCCGTTCGTACAGGCATTGTTAAATTTGTTAAATCGGCCCCCTAATATAATTTCTGACCAATCTAAAATAAACTATTTCCTATAACTTCAGGCAAACATGAGCAGAAAAAGTTGCAGGAACAAAATCTTGTGTTTCAATCTGAAGATGATTATCAAGAGGTTCAAGCAATCTGGAGAGAGAGCCCTTTACAGTGTTTCAAGTCACAGCCCTATATTAAGAGGTTTAGACAAGACATCAAGAAATAACCTTAAAGTTTGGAACAGAAATTCTTTATTGAAAGTGCCTTCCTTTATTTTCTCCTGTAATGCAATGACGTCATTCTGAAGTATTTTTGTGTGTACATAAAAAAATGGTACTGGCTGGACTGCATTGTGGGCTAAAAAACTTTATTGAAAAAACAAAAACAAAAAAAACACAATTATACATGGTTAAAAATAATCATATGTAAGAGCTAATGCATTTCACCTGTCTAGGGCTTATTCATACTCTATTATTTGTGTTTAAGGGTCTTTTGCCACATCATTTGCTGTTTTGATGTATTTTTCTGACATATGTTTATTAATCACCAATTGACAATTTTCATTAGGCAAAGTTGCCCAATATTAGCTTTCATGCTTACAAAAAGTTAAATAAAAAAACATAGCTGCATACCTCCCAACATTTCAAAATTCAAAAGAGGGACACCCCCCCCCCCCCGGCAAAAAAAGTTGAAATGTGGTGGGCGGGGCTTAAAAATCATAATAAAGTAATAAAAATAAAATTCTAAATAAAGTCATATATTTTAATACACTTAGGCAGCAAATCAAACACAAGCTCAAACCACTGGTATGGCTATGTGAGCGCTGTATTTAATTAGCCTTTGCAAAGACATTGCTAAATATTTTTATCTTAATTGCACATTTATTAATAAATTCTTTAAAACTACTCTCTGCATTCCCCATTAATATTCTAGATTCTGGCCTTTAAAGTCAGCAAAAATGCACAGTAGCACGCTACATAGCATACACTTACACATGCAGATACACACACACTACATAGCATACACTTACACATGCAGATACACACACACACACACTACATAGCATACACTTATACATGCAGATACACACACACTACATAGCATACACTTATACATGCAGATACACACACTACATAGCATACACTTACACATGCAGATACACACACACTACATAGCATACACTTATACATGCAGCATACACACACTACATAGCATACACTTACACATGCAGATACACACACACTACATAGCATACACTTATACATGCAGATACACACACACTACATAGCATACACTTATACATGCAGATACACACACACTACATAGCACACACTTATACATGCAGATACACACACACTACATAGCATACACTTATACATGCAGATACACACACACTACATAGCATACACTTATACATGCAGATACATACACACTACATAGCATACACTTACACATGCAGATACACACACACTACATAGCATACACTTATACATGCAGCATACACTTATACATGCAGATACACAGACACTACATAGTATACACTTATACATGCAGACACACACACACTACATAGCATACACTTATACATGCAGATACACACTTATACATGCAGATACACATACACACACTACATAGCTTACATTTATACATGCAGACACACACACACTACATAGCATACACTTATACATGCAGATACACACTTATACATGCAGATACACATACACACACTACATAGCTTACATTTATACATGCAGACACACACACACACTACATAGCATACACTTATACATGAAGATACACATACACACACTACATAGCTTACATTTATACATGCAGACACACACACACTACATAGCATAAACTTATACATACAGATACACACACAGTTATGGATACAGATAGACACACACACTACATCATATATGGGTATCTGTAATTCATTGTATGGGGTCCTGGGGTTGGCAAGCACATTAGCTGGCAGTCTGCGGCTGCCACTGTTCGTTACCCTGGTATTAGCACTGCTCATTGTATAAAACTGAAAGCATGCTAGTATTATCACCAGGGGTTAGATATCATCATTACCAGAGGTAGGTTAGAGAGGTCACCATTACCCGTGGTCAGAGTGCATACAGCCTTCTTACTCCTGCTTAACCCACATACCATTCCTTTTCCACAGGGAATATAACAGGTATCTAACCCTGTGAGAGCAAAGCCAGCTGCTTCTGAGTATGGGCCCAATAGAATTTAAAAAAAAAAAATATATATTTCTCCAACATAGGTGTGTCCGGTCCACGGCGTCATCCTTACTTGTGGGATATTCTCTTCCCCAACAGGAAATGGCAAAGAGCCCAGCAAAGCTGGTCACATGATCCCTCCTAGGCTCCGCCTACCCCAGTCATTCTCTTTGCCGTTGTACAGGCAACATCTCCACGGAGATGGCTTAGAGTTTTTTAGTGTTTAACTGTAGTTTTTCATTATTCAATCAAGAGTTTGTTATTTTCAAATAGTGCTGGTACGTACTATTTACTCAGAAACAGAAAAGAGATGAAGAATTCTGTTTGTATGAGGAAAATGATTTTAGCAACCGTAACTAAAATCCATGGCTGTTCCACACAGGACTGTTGAGAGCAATTAACTTCAGTTGGGGGAACAGTTTGCAGTCCCTTGCTGCTTGAGGTATGACACATTCTAACAAGACGATGTAATGCTGGAAGCTGTCATTTTCCCTATGGGATCCGGTAAGCCATGTTTATTACGATTGTAAATAAGGGCTTCACAAGGGCTTATTTAAACTGTAGACTTTTTCTGGGCTAAATCGATTGATTATTAACACATATTTAGCCTTGAGGAATCATTTTATCTGGGTATTTTGATATAATAATATCGGCAGGCACTGTTTTAGACACCTTATTCTTTAGGGGCTTTCCCAAAGCATAGGCAGAGTCTCATTTTCGCGCCGGTGTTGCGCACTTGTTTTTGAGAGGCATGGCATGCAGTCGCATGTGAGAGGAGCTCTGATACTTATAAAAGACTTCTGAAGGCGTCATTTGGTATCGTATTCCCCTTTGGGTTTGGTTGGGTCTCAGCAAAGCAGATACCAGGGACTGTAAAGGGGTTTAAAGCTTAAAACGGCTCCGGTTCCGTTATTTTAAGGGTTAAAGCTTCCAAAATTGGTGTGCAATATTTTCAAGGCTTTAAGACGCTGTGGTGAAAATTTGGTGAATTTTGAACAATTCCTTCAGGTTTTTTCGCAATTGCAGTAATAAAGTGTGTTCAGTTTAAAATTTAAAGTGACAGTAACGGTTTTATTTTAAAACGTTTTTTGTACTTTCTGATCAAGTTTATGCCTGTTTAACATGTCTGAACTACCAGATAGACTGTGTTCTGAATGTGGGGAAGCCAGAATTCCTATTCATTTAAATAAATGTGATTTATGTGATAATGACAATGATGCCCAAGATGATTCCTCAAGTGAGGGGAGTAAGCATGGTACTGCATCATTCCCTCCTTCGTCTACACGAGTCTTGCCCACTCAGGAGGCCCCTAGTACATCTAGCGCGCCAATACTCCTTACTATGCAACAATTAACGGCTGTAATGGATAATTCTGTCAAAAACATTTTAGCCAAAATTAACCCTTGTCAGCGTAAGCGTGGCTGCTCTGTTTTAGTTACTGCAGAGCATGACGACGCTGATATTAATATCTCTGAAGGCCCCTAACCCAATCTGAGGGGGCCAGGGAGGTTTTGTCTGAGGGAGAAATTACTGATTTAGGGAACATTTCTCAGCAGGCTGAATCTGATGTGATTACATTTAAATTTAAATTGGAACATCTCCGCATTTTGCTTAAGGAGGTATTATCCACTCTGGATGATTGTGAAAATTTAGTCATCCCAGAGAAACTATGTAAAATGGACAAGTTCCTAGAGGTGCCGGGGCTCCCAGAAGCTTTTCCTATACCCAAGCGGGTGGCGGACATTGTTAATAAAGAATGGGAAAGGCCCGGTATTCCTTTCGTCCCTCCCCCCATATTTAAAAAATTGTTTCCTATGGTCGACCCCAGAAAGGACTTATGGCAGTCAGTCCCCAAGGTCGAGGGAGCGGTTTCTACTTTAAACAAACGCACCACTATTCCCATAGAGGATAGTTGTGCTTTCAAAGATCCTATGGATAAAAAATTAGAAGGTTTGCTTAAAAAGATGTTTGTTCAGCAGGGTTTCCTTCTACAACCCATTTCATGCATTGTCCCTGTCACTACTGCCGCATATTTCTGGTTTGATGAACTGCTTAAGGTGCTCGATAGTGACTCTCCTCCTTATGAGGAGATTATGGACAGAATCAATGCTCTCAAATCGGCTAATTCTTTCACTCTAGACGCCTCTTTGCAATTGGCTAAGTTAGCGGCTAAGAACTCTGGGTTTGCTATTGTGGCGCGCAGAGCGCTTTGGTTGAAATCTTGGTCGGCTGATGCGTCTTCCAAGAACAAGCTACTAAAC
This sequence comes from Bombina bombina, assembly GCF_027579735.1. Classification (NCBI taxonomy): domain Eukaryota; kingdom Metazoa; phylum Chordata; class Amphibia; order Anura; family Bombinatoridae; genus Bombina; species Bombina bombina. The sequence goes on from NC_069502.1 coordinate 925,077,584, forward strand.
ATTCCTTTCAAGGGGAAAACGCTGTTTGGTCCTGACTTGAAAGAGATTATCTCTGATATCACTGGGGGTAAGGGCCACGCCCTTCCTCAGGATCGGCCCTTCAAGGCAAAAAATAGACCTAATTTTCGTCCCTTTCGTAAAAACGGACCAGCCCAAGGTGCTACGTCCTCTAAGCAAGAGGGTAATACTTCTCAGGCCAAGCCAGCTTGGAGACCAATGCAAGGCTGGAACAAGGGAAAGCAGGCCAAGAAACCTGCCACTGCTACCAAGACAGCATGAAATATTGGCCCCCGATCCGGGACCGGATCTGGTGGGGGGCAGACTCTCTCTCTTCGCTCAGGCTTGGGCAAGAGATGTTCTGGATCCTTGGGCGCTAGAAATAGTCTCCCAGGGTTATCTTCTGGAATTCAAGGGACTTCCCCCAAGGGGGAGGTTCCACAGGTCGCAGTTGTCTTCAGACCACATAAAAAGACAGGCGTTCTTACATTGTGTAGAAGACCTGTTAAAAATGGGAGTGATTCATCCTGTTCCATTAAGAGAACAAGGGATGGGGTTCTACTCCAATCTGTTCATAGTTCCCAAAAAAGAGGGAACGTTCAGACCAATCCTAGATCTCAAGATCTTAAACAAATTTCTCAAGGTCCCATCGTTCAAGATGGAAACCATTCGAACTATCCTTCCTTCCATCCAGGAAGGTCAATTCATGACCACGGTGGATTTAAAGGATGCGTATCTACATATTCCTATCCACAAGGAACATCATCGGTTCCTAAGGTTTGCATTCCTGGACAAACATTACCAGTTCGTGGCGCTTCCTTTCGGATTAGCCACTGCTCCAAGGATTTTCACAAAGGTACTAGGGTCCCTTCTAGCGGTGCTAAGACCAAGGGGCATTGCAGTAGTACCTTACCTGGACGACATTCTGATTCAAGCGTCGTCCCTTCCTCAAGCAAAGGCTCACACGGACATTGTCCTGGCCTTTCTCAGATCTCACGGCTGGAAAGTGAACGTGGAAAAGAGTTCTCTATCCCCGTCAACAAGGGTTCCCTTCTTGGGAACAATTATAGACTCCTTAGAAATGAGGATCTTTCTAACAGAGGCCAGAAAAACAAAGCTTCTGGACTCTTGTCGGATACTTCATTCCGTTCCTCTTCCTTCCATAGCTCAGTGCATGGAAGTGATCGGGTTGATGGTGGCGGCGATGGACATAGTTCCTTTTGCGCGAATTCATCTAAGACCATTACAACTGTGCATGCTCAGTCAGTGGAATGGGGACTATACAGACTTGTCTCCGAAGATACAAGTAAATCAGAGAACCAGAGACTCACTCCGTTGGTGGCTGTCCCTGGACAATCTGTCTCAAGGGATGATGTTCCACAGACCAGAGTGGGTCATTGTCACGACCGACGCCAGTCTGATAGGCTGGGGCGCGGTCTGGGGATCCCTGAAAGCTCAGGGTCTTTGGTCTCGGGAAGAATCTCTTCTACCGATAAATATTCTGGAACTGAGAGCGATATTCAATGCTCTCCAGGCCTGGCCCCAGCTTGCGAGGACCAGGTTCATACGGTTTCAATCAGACAACATGACGACTGTTGCGTACATCAACCATCAGGGGGGAACAAGGAGTTCCCTAGCGATGGAAGAAGTAACCAAAATTATTCTTTGGGCGGAGTCTCACTCCTGCCACCTGTCTGCTATCCACATCCCAGGAGTGGAAAATTGGGAAGCGGATTTTCTGAGTCGGCAGACATTGCATCCGGGGGAGTGGGAACTCCATCCGGAAATCTTTGCCCAAGTCACTCACCTGTGGGGCATTCCAGACATGGATCTGATGGCCTCTCGTCAGAACTTCAAAGTTCCTTGCTACGGGGCCAGATCCAGGGATCCCAAGGCGGCTCTAGTGGATGCACTAGTAGCACCTTGGACCTTCAAACTAGCTTATGTGTTCCCGCCATTTCCTCTCATCCCCAGGCTGATAGCCAGGATCAAGCAGGAGAGGGCGTCGGTGATCTTGATAGCTCCTGCGTGGCCACGCAGGACTCGGTATGCAGATCTGGTGAATATGTCATCGGCTCCACCTTGGAAGCTACCTTTGAGACGAGACCTTCTTGTTCAGGGTCCGTTCGAACATCCGAATCTGGTTTCACTCCAGCTGACTGCTTGGAGATTGAACGCTTGATTTTATCGAAGCGAGGATTCTCAGATTCTGTTATCGATACTCTTGTTCAGGCCAGAAAGCCTGTGACTAGAAAGATTTACCATAAAATTTGGAAAAAATATATCTGTTGGTGTGAATCTAAAGGATTCCCTTGGGACAAGGTTAAGATTCCTAGGATTCTATCCTTCCTTCAAGAAGGATTGGAAAAAGGATTATCTGCAAGTTCCCTGAAGGGACAGATTTCTGCCTTGTCGGTATTACTTCACAAAAAGCTGGCAGCTGTGCCAGATGTTCAAGCCTTTGTTCAGGCTCTGGTTAGAATCAAGCCTGTTTACAAACCTTTGACTCCTCCTTGGAGTCTCAATTTAGTTCTTTCAGTTCTTCAGGGGGTTCCGTTTGAACCCTTACATTCCGTTGATATTAAGTTATTATCTTGGAAAGTTTTGTTTTTAGTTGCGATTTCTTCTGCTAGAAGAGTCTCAGAATTATCTGCTCTGCAGTGTTCTCCTCCTTATCTGGTGTTCCATGCAGATAAGGTGGTTTTACGTACTAAACCTGGTTTTCTTCCAAAAGTTGTTTCTAACAAAAACATTAACCAGGAGATTATCGTACCTTCTCTGTGTCCAAAACCAGTTTCAAAGAAGGAACGTTTGTTGCACAATTTGGATGTTGTTCGCGCTCTAAAATTCTATTTAGATGCTACAAAGGATTTTAGACAAACATCTTCCTTGTTTGTTGTTTATTCAGGTAAAAGGAGAGGTCAAAAAGCAACTTCTACCTCTCTCTCTTTTTGGATTAAAAGCATCATCAGATTGGCTTACGAGACTGCCGGACGGCAGCCTCCCGAAAGAATCACAGCTCATTCCACTAGGGCTGTGGCTTCCACATGGGCCTTCAAGAACGAGGCTTCTGTTGATCAGATATGTAGGGCAGCGACTTGGTCTTCACTGCACACTTTTACCAAATTTTACAAGTTTGATACTTTTGCTTCTTCTGAGGCTATTTTTGGGAGAAAGGTTTTGCAAGCCGTGGTGCCTTCCATTTAGGTGACCTGATTTGCTCCCTCCCTTCATCCGTGTCCTAAAGCTTTGGTATTGGTTCCCACAAGTAAGGATGACGCCGTGGACCGGACACACCTATGTTGGAGAAAACAGAATTTATGTTTACCTGATAAATTTCTTTCTCCAACGGTGTGTCCGGTCCACGGCCCGCCCTGGTTTTTTTAATCAGGTCTGATATTTTATTTTCTTTAACTACAGTCACCACGGTACCATATGGTTTCTCCTATGCAAATATTCCTCCTTAACGTCGGTCGAATGACTGGGGTAGGCGGAGCCTAGGAGGGATCATGTGACCAGCTTTGCTGGGCTCTTTGCCATTTCCTGTTGGGGAAGAGAATATCCCACAAGTAAGGATGACGCCGTGGACCGGACACACCGTTGGAGAAAGAAATTTATCAGGTAAACATAAATTCTGTTTTTTTTTTTTTTAAATGCCTGGGGCAAATCGGGACAGATGGCTAGCAACTCGGGACAGAGGGACAGACCCCTAAAATCGTGACTGTCCCGCGAAAATCGGGACAGTTGGGGGGTATGTAGCTGCTCAGAGAGCTGGCAGTGGTGTGTATTACATCAGTGAAGACTTAATTTGTGTCATACAAGCAACTGCTGACTATGAGAAGGTGTGGTATTTGAATACTGGTGAACATCCCCTCACAGAATATGTGCATATGCGGCAGAAAAACAGTAATCATGTTTAATAGAAGCATGTTTGCTAATGGAAGTGTAATGCTAAAATGCTTCTATTTAAAATGTTAATGCACCCATTGCCAGTCTTGGGATATCCTAGAAGGCCAGGATTGACAAATTATAATATACAGGTGGCGCTCGTTTTACAACGGTTCAATTTACACCGTTTCACAATAACAATCTTTTTTTCCAGTCATGTGACTGCTATTGAAAACATTGAGAAGCAGTGCATTCATTAAAATAGCCAGTAGGTGGAGCTGTCCCTTGTGTTGCAGCAAAGCCAAGCAAGCTGAAATTAATCAGTTTAACCAGACCTGAAATATCGAGCAGGTTTCAAAGGAACAAGATCTTTTTGTCTATAAATCAGTCCAGATTGGAATGCATAGAAAGAACTGTTTGCAGAAAAATGCAAGTGAAGTCTGTGTTGTGTATTTATTTTATTAGGTTTATAATGCTGTTTAGCAAATGTTTTTGTTCATTTAACTGTGTTTAATTATATATTCTGTGTTGTGTGAATATTTTATTAGGTTTATAATGCTGTTTAGCATTTAAAGTCTTCATTTCAAAGCTTTAAAAATAATGTATTAGGTGTTACTTATGACAATTTTGAGAGGGGCCTGGAACCTATCTCCCTCACTTCCTATTAACTTACATTATAAACTGGGTTTCAATTTACAACGGCTTTGATTTACAACCATTCCTTCTGGAACCTAACCCCGGCGTAAACTGAGGGCTACCTGTATATATAACACCTTTGGTGAATACAGAAAGTATATTGGACCTTATACCTAAATGGAACATTAAACAGTACAGAAAAATATAAATACATATGTATATGCATATTTATATCTACAATAGAAGTACTGTTAAATATAAATAATTAATAGATCCACTAGCTACAATTAGAGGTCTTTCTTTTTAAACTGCTACAGAAAAATAAAGAACAAACTAGTATACAACTTAGCAGAAATATAAGGATTTTAGAGGTCCTGCCATCATACTGTAGAGAGTTTCCGTCACTGTAAAAATATTTCTTTAATTATGCACGTTAGTTTTTTTTACTGCCTCACATTATCTGAAGCAGGTGCTTTAAAATACATAGTGGGAGATGTTCTAAGGATCATTAAATAGCCTGAATAAAAATCTCAACTTTAAAATAGTACACTAGGAAGAATAAAACAAGTAAGAAATAATATCTTCTTCTGGTGTATTAAGAATTGTTCATTCATGTTTTTATCAACAGTTGGTTTAACTGTAAGTGTAATTTACAGTATTTGGGAATTTACTTGTATTTGGAGAATAAGAATCATTGCTATGTTAGACAGAGACTAGACAGACAAACACTGTATTTGAAGAGGTTCTTATCATTGGTTGGTTAAAAATGTATCAGCCAATAAACTTGGATTATCTTTTTTGTTCCATCAATACACCTAAATTTGTGTTTTTTCAACCATTAGATGCCAGTAATACACACACAGAGCAATAATTTAAAGGATATAAAAATCCAAAAAGGAAATGTTCTAATTACGTTAAACCATTTTGTGATATGACCACTTTCATGCCTGCATCACACATAGAGCTACATTATACCCCATACTAGCTACCAGTAATACACATAGAGGAATTATGTAACTCATTCATAGCAGTGAATTTTATGTTTGTTCAGACTTTTTTTTTTTGTGCTTTCTTGAATGCATGCACAGCAGAAAGCATGTTCCTTCACAAATATCTCAGGAGCATTACAAAGATGGCTGCCACGAGTAAGAAGTGCTAAAATGCTGTATTTGGATTGTATCAATGCTATTAGGTTGGAATCCTGATGGACATGCCATCACCATAATAACAAATGACAGCGCCATTAGCCTTCTTAACGCCACTGCTCTGTCCCTACTATGGATTCAGGCCTGGCACCCTCCAGTAGAGTTGCCATCCAGCTGGTATTTTACCAAGATGGCCACTATTTTTAAAGTTCAGGTCAAAGTAAAAAGTTACGCTCCAGATAGGTTGTATATCCCTAAAACTGACCCTTACCCACATGACACAGATTAGCCTCCTTCTGATGAAGTGGGTGATAATGATTTCATATGCACCTACTATTAGAAGCATTTAATTGACTAATTTAAAAGTAAAATATCCAAGTAATTCAGACTATTTCTGTTGTATTACTTTGATGTGCCTTTGATGGCTGGACACAAGAATATGGTCTTTATAGCTGTATTACTTGAAATTCATATTGGTTAGCAATACATAGAGGTGTTATCCCTCTCGAAATCAAGAGTCCATATGTGACAGTCTTTGTGGCTTTTGAATCTTTGTTTTACATGATCGAGGTTAGTAACCATGCATTAGTTTTCTAGCCATATCTCACTTCTTGTCAGATGAAATGCATTTTTACCAGGTAAATACTAATTAGCATGCAACAGTAGCGTCCACTGCTACACTGTGTAATCAGCTTCTGTTGATAAATGACAAGCTGAGGCGCTCTCATGAAAGTGGTATATGTGACTACTGTGTTATCTCTGTTTAATGGATTTTTTTAATCTAAATAACATTACTACAATAATGTTCTTTTATGAAATGACAAGTACCTAAAAACGTTAACATTGTTACAGAATTTCATGCGTATTTATAAGTTAATTTTTCCTAAGGCCTGGATTTACTTCTAAGTTACTATTCAGTGGTTCGTGATAGTTCCAACACTTTGTTCTGGTTGTCTCCCTCTTTAAATTGTTATGATAGGTTATATAAACATACATGCATTATTTTTGTTTAAATGGGCATTAAACACCTCTTGTGTTTGTGTAATAATTCTGCTTCTCTCATGGTCCCTAAAGAGGCCAAAAAAAGCATAACCTGTTACCTATGTTCTCTTTGAAATGCTCCAAATCAATAACTGGTATAGGCAATTTGCAGCATTTCAAAGCAAGAGATCTTATATACCCCCTTTAATGCCCCTTTAAAGTCAAAACCGAACGTTTCATGATTCAGATAAAGCATGCAATGTAAAAAACAACTTTCCAATATACTTACATTAACAGAACAAAACATTCTTTTTACATGATCCAACTGCTACTGAGCATGTGCAAAAGGACACAGTATATACATATATGCTTTTTGGTGATTGGCAGATGTCTTTCACATGGTATGGGAGAGGGAAACTAGATTAACTGACATTTGCCTAAAAATATTTCACTACTATTTGTCAATTATTCAGTTTCTACTGTATTTAGTGGTCCTTCAAGAAACCTGACAAGGACAAAAAGTTTGGTTTATTCTACACAATAGAAAAGAAAAAAGTGAAGAAAACATCAGACATTCCTGTAAGATTCCTATACGGATATTTAAACACAGTATAATGTACTTTTAGCTTATGATAATACATCTTGAACAGCATTTGCAAAAACAAAATTGAATAAAGTGCTCATTTGATGGGAGGATATATTAGTTGTTATTTCAAGGACAACTCAACATGTGTCATGGAAACCACGATTGGTTAAAATTGTTATTTTACTGTTGTTTGGTTCAAATAGCACCAGGTCTTCACCAGCATGAAATACAGAAGTCTGTACTCACAGAAGTGTTTTTCTGTTTTCATAATTCGGGATGGTTTTCTACCAACCCAAGCTATTGAATTATGAAGGCCATTGTTATGTTTAATATTTTTTCAAGGTTAGTGACAAAAACATTGCTACCTAAAAGCGCGAGCAATAATTTATTTTGAGGCTTTAACAATAAATACCAAGCAGACAGAAATATGTAATATATGAAGTGCAGAATAGGAAAAATATGTTTTGAAGTGAAATTGTTGGTTATTCAACAACAACAATAATCATATTTTTTGGTGAATGAACAGTAGGATATATTTAAAGGAATACTGGCAACCAATCTGTCATTCTCAAATGTAAAGTTATCTCTCATCATTACCAAAAAGAGTACTCCCTAAACTGAGTAACAAACACATTGTTATAATTATTTTTCATGTTTTATTATAGAGCACCATTATATTCCCATACTCTATATCAAAGAGTAACATTTGCATTATGAAGAAAAAACAGACCCTAAATTAACATCCTAATATGGAAGGTGTCTTTTGCTAAAAAAAAATTGTATATAACATTTTGTGAGCTGATTTGTTCTTAGTTTCAGGGTAGTTAATGGATACATCCATTGAAAAAAATCTTGTGTCTGTGTAACTGGTGTTTGTCACTGTAGCCAATCAAAGGCCATATGCAAATGAGCCAGTGAAGTTACAATATTGGAGAAGAGTTAAATATTTATTTTAAATGTATCAACCAGAAATAATCTTAGAGCCATACATATACAGGTAGCCCTCAGTTTATGCCGGGGTTAGGTTCCAGGAGGAATAGTTGTAAATTGAAACCGTTGTAAATTGACACCCAGTTTATAATGTAAGTCAATGGGAAGTGAGGGGGTTAGGTTCCAGGCCCCTCTCAAAATTGTCATAAGTAACACCTAATACATTATTTTTAAAGCTTTGAAATGAAGACTTTAAATGCTAAACAGCATTATAAACCTAATAATATAGATTGTATCATCATCAAACTAAGTTTAATGAACAAAAACATTTGCTAACAGCACCTATTTAAATAATTACACAACAGACTGCATCATCATCAAACTAAGTTTAATAAACAAAAACGTTTTTTTACTTGCATTTTTCTGCAATCAGTTCTCTGCATTGTTAGCATGTTAGATAATATTGGGTCTGCACCTATTCTATGCATTTCAATCTGCAGTGATTAATAGGCAGTTAGGCATCCTCACCTGAAGCTGCTGGACAGGAAGATAATAGGGAAGTGGCTGCTAAAACTTGTTGCTCGATAGCTAATGTCTGCTCTGTGTACACCGATCAATTTAGGGCTGTTAAGTTGCATAACTTTGCTGCAAAACAAGCAGACAGCTCCACCTACTGGCTATTTTAATTAGTGCACTTTGCTTTCCAAAGCTTTTCAATAGCAGTCACATGACTGAAAAAAGGGTTGTTATTTTGAAACGGCGCAAATTGAACCGGCGTAAACCAAGGGCCACCTGTACTTTACATACACTTCTTAGGATCCACTCAAGTTTGTTTGTGAGTTTTATAGTAGAAATAAGTAAATTAGGAAGTAAACTTCTAGCAGACATGGCTTCTAGGATCTGTCAAGCCTATTTCCTTATCCATCTAAATTAGAGCTTTATTTAAATTGCAACTAACACAGCTGTACTGCTTGCACACTTCCTGTTAACGTTCATTGGCTGAAAGGACTTCCTGCTTTTGCTTATTGGCTGATATACACTTTCTGTTACAAAGTATTGGTTGATAAGTACTTCCAGTGAATTAATTAATATGAAGTACAGGTTACCCCGCTCATACAGCGGGTTAGGGACCGGAGCCCCGCTGTAAAGTGAAAACCGCCTTAAAGTGAAACAAGGCAATTTTAGCTTTCTTTTCACTTGCCAGTGTATTTAAAAACTTGAAAACATGTTTGAACTAACATATATTAGAGGTGCAATAGTTCTACGTTTAGTTTAACACTAGCACAGCACAGTATTCAATAAATACTGTACCTTTAAAATAGTGACAATTACTGTAGTAAAATCTGCCAGACTATAACAATAAGACACAGATTGCACTGTAATGCTGTAAACAGAGTGAACTAAGCATAACAAAATGGTGCTAGTCACTTTTTTCGCAAACTCCTGAAGATTACAGAACTGTTTCAAAATCCTTGAAGGTTGAACTTAAAGTGAAGGTAAAGTTATCCGGAATTTCAGCTAACCAACCATTTATCAATAGTACCTTAATGTATTTCCCAAGTTTTTTTTTTTATTACTGTTATATTTAACGGTAAAAAAATATTTCACATTCCCTCACCGTTTGGCCGCCGACTCCTCCCAAGCCCTACTTCCCTGTTCTGACAGCTGTGACGTCTTGAGCGGTCCCACCCGCTCTCAACAGCGCGTTCATGTTTCTGAATTAAATTGCGCATGCGCTACACTCCAATGCTGCCGACCACGTATTAAGGGATTCCTACCTAAATCTAGAACGCATGCGCAAAACGGGAGCGCACGCAGTGTGGAATCCACAGAAAATTGTATTGCGCATGCGCTCTTGAATAAGTGGGCGGATGACGTCTAGTGACGGTCGCCTAACGGCCTACATTTCAATAGGAGAATTAAAAAACGTGATCAATAGGTACAAAAAAATATATATTTTCGGGTTGACTAAAAATATTTAATAAATTGCCTTAAAACTTGGTTTATACGCAGATCAGAAAAAAATGATGAATTAAACCTATATTTATTTGACTCCATAAACGGAATACTGGAAAGAGACTGAGGTAACTTTACCTTCACTTTAAGCTCCACAAAGCGCTGTATTAGCGAAGCGCTGTAAAGTGAGGTATACCTGTACACAATTGATATTGGTGTAGTGTATTCTTTTAAATTAAATAAACATGTTTAAATGCTGCTGTTTCATGTGGATGACAGAACATTTTTGAGTACAGTGTCCTTTTAAATATGGTTGTGTATGCCCTTGTTAAGGAATAAAACCAATAAACTTCACATGTTGTATCCCAGGCATGTAAATTTACAAACTTGTCAGTTTTAAGTGTATTTAAACATTTACTCAAATCTTTTGAAATGTACGGTTTATTGCATCTGGAGAAAAAAAAAAAACACCTGACTTTTAGGTTCCCTTTAATTTAGCAATGCACATTATATTTTTAAAACTAAGCTTATTATACAACTATATCTCTAAGTACTGCAAATGAAAATGTATTCAAAATGATTTTCTTTTTTTTTATTTTTGTGGAATAATCATTGACAAGCCTATTAAAAAGTTATTAGTCTGTCTCCTTCCCAAGAGAGTAATGTGATCAGCGTGTTTTATGAGAAGTCGTTCTGGGTAGTAACTTTCCCCATAGAAATTAAATGGAGGAGTCATGTTGTGCTATCTTTTCTTAAGTATTGCTCATGTCTATGAACATGGATTTCCTATACCTGAATGGCTATAAATAGAAGTAAGGTGACATATATAAGGTTTTGCAGTGCTTCTTTTTTTACCATTTCAAAGAGACTGCTAAACACAATTAAGTATGTTTTCTTGGAGTTAACTGTGTACTCAACTACAATTTGAGTATACAGAAATGTCTTCTTGAAAGGGCATTAACATTTTGTTCCCCATAAAATGTATATTTATGTGTAATTTTAAAAAATAATGTGCTTTTCCTGTAATTTAAATTGGAAGTGTTATCACTCCTGCCAGATAGACTAAGGTGCATTCCATGGAATGAAGAACGCTGACAGTAAAATAATTAAAGGGATACTGAACCCAATTTTCATAATTTAGACAGAGCATGCAATTTTAAGCAACTTTCTAATTTACTTCGTTCTCTTGGTATCTTTATTTGGAAATGGCAGGAATGTAACTTTATGAGCAGGCCCTTTTTTGGTTCAGCACACTGGGTAGGGCATGCTGATTGGTGGCTACATTTATCCACCAATTAGCAAGCACTAACCAAGTGCTGAACCAAAGATGAGACAGTTTGTAAGCTTACATCCCTGCTTGTTCAAATAAAGATACCAAGAGAACGAAAAATACTGAATAATAGGAGTAAATTAGAAAGTCGCTTAAAATTGCATGTTCTATCTAAACCATGAAAGAATAAAAATGGGTTCAGTATTCCTTTAAAATAAACAAAATCCAAGAGGCTTTTCAAGAAGTTTATCCCATGACTACACAACAATTCATAATTATTAAAGAAAATTATGAGGTTTAAATGCTTTTAAACCTTTATTTTGTATGCAGATATGTTCCAATACAGTGAATAATTTATAATACATAAATTATTATTATTATTATAAATAGAAAATGGCTTTAATTTCCCTTTAAATATGCCATATAATTACTTTGGTGAACTGTTTTACATCATTAGCTGCAAATTTGGAAGTTGGATACGAATCCTATGAAAATGTATTACATTACGTACAGAGTCATTTGTTTACTCATCCCACTGGAAAAGCTTGACCTTCTACAAATTAATTTAATCTGAGCAATGAAACTTTGCTTATGTGCATATAAATCATATTATAACTGGACTAAAATAATCTTAGTTTGATATGTTAAATAATATTAAGGTTTAAATTAATGTGCCAATATCAGTACTCATGGGATTCCTGGAAGCTTCCATTTAGTATTCCGATGCATTTTTGCCAGTAAAATATGTCCCGCCCAGACACAAATGACATCATCTTTTCTTCTACAACACACGTACCATGTATTTTTGTTTAATTAGAGTTAAAGGGACATGAAACCCTATTTTTTTCTGTCATGAATCAAAGAGAGAATACAATTTTTTTTAAAGGGACATTAAACACCTCAATATATTAATATAAATTGTTTAATTGCATGTTGTAAAACAACTTTGCAATATACTTTCATTATTTATTTTGTTCACCTTTCCTGTAATTTAATTCTGAATATTGTGGGCTTTCCAATTCATGTTAAACATGAAAGTGCAGACACAGCTATATTCCACACAGTCATTGGTTACTCGCTCTAGTAAGCCATTTATAACCATTTCTAATTGGTCTCAGCAGAAATGGTAACCTTAGTTACATTATGGCTAATCTTTGCTCTGAATACATAATTTAAGCAATGGTTTATTTAGTGTTTAATGTCCCTTTAAGGTACTTAAATGATAAAATTAGCTTTATTCTTTTGGTATCTTTTTTTTTCTAAATGATTTTTAGATTTTATGCAGATATTTTGTAGTACATTGCTTGATTGCTGATATATACAAATATAAACTAACAATATATATATATATATATATATATATATATATATATATATATATATATAAATATATATTTCAAGATATTTCAGGGTTTCTGTCTGAGAATGATTAGGTGATGTGTGTAGATAGATAGACAGGTAGATAGATATTTTATATATATACACACACACACACATTTTAACATGTTTCTGATATAAAACAATTATGAGATTTCAGCCATTTTGCAACAATTAGATGACCATAACAAATGGAGACACAATGCATAATATTCTGACCATATATTACATCTAAGACTATTAAGCTTGCAGGTTTTCTAAAACTTTCTATCACAATTATTTGACTTTCTCAGCATGTTTCTTGCATAAATCACCCAGTACACTTATATATGCGTGTGTATATACAAAACACTTTGATTGCAGCAACTATCCCTGCTGCTTTTGCCAACAGAGATGCAACTAGTATTTTAGCAGTACAGATTTGATGAGTTAATTGCCGAATCTCTGTCATTGCCGTTCTCTCTCTGTCGCTCTTCACATCAATCACTGGTGGTACGAGATGGAGTATTCTGTCAACTCGCTGAACCAGACAAGTAACAAATAAGCAAAGCGTTTGTGAATGACACCTGAATCATTTATTGCACCTTTGTAATACTTGATCAGAATAAACTCACAAATGGGCAGGAGGGGCTGAAGACATATTCACTACACATAAGATTTTCAAATAATGTGAAGTTTTAATGAAACAAATAACTAACTGTCCAGGCAATTAAAATACTTGTGTGCGTATATATAATAAGCCTCATTCCCATGAAAGAATCACAAAACATAGTTAAAAGACATAAACCACATGATAGTTACAAAACTTGTGTGTAGTGTTGCAATAAATTAAAGTGATGTAAACATTCTCCTTTTATTTTAGATGGAGTTTCATTAATCAGTTGTAATGAAGTTGAGCTATAACTTACTTTTTAATATAGATATGAAATTCAAATACCACGCGTTCCGCCGCCCACTTCAAAAGTACATTTTTCTGTGAACTAACGGTTTAAATTGTTGTCCAATCAGTGCTCTACCCTTATGACACTTTTGTTGTTTCTAAAGCACTGATTAGAGAACAATCTTTAGCTCACAGAAAAATGTACTTTTGAAATGGGTAGCGGAGCGCACGGTATTTGAATTTCATATATATATTAAAAAGTAAGTTAAAGCCCATCTTCATTACATCTGATGAATTAAGCTCCATCTAAAATATCGCTAACAATTTGGATTTGTTTTTATAAAAGGGAGAGTTTACCATCACTTTAACACATATGCCAAGTGTGAAAGCTTTCTAGATAAAATAAGTCATCATGGTTAGGATAACTTTTAATAGGAATAGGATCCAATGGGGGTCCAGATGTAGGCCCTACATACTTGCATTTGTCTAATGTGGTTGATCCAAATGCCAATTATGGCACATTTCAAATGCCACTGTTAAGTACCCACAAGAATAAAGTTTAAATTTCATGAAAGCTGCCACATTAAAACAAAAAAATCTTAAATTATTATATTTACTGAACAGTCTCATTTTTATATTTTTATTATGGTAAGAACCTTGCTGCTCAGCTATTCAGGATACCAACCACACTACAGACATGTTGTAAATACTTTGTCCCTCTAATATCTCCCATGTCAACTACTGCTTATCCCTTAGCATTTACTCAACTTTATTCATCTTACAATCCAGTCCATTTGTTGTCTTGTATGACTGGCACTGTATATGCTCATATTTGGCAAGATATCCTAAGTTGTTACATCCACCATCTATGGTGTCACAGAGAGTTCCAGCTCAGATTGAAAAGATTGCAAATTGCTCATAGGTGGATTCATTGTGCACACACTCTTAAAGGGACATTAAACACTAAATACATTTTCTAAGCATAGTATTGAGGTTATTACCCGCCTCCTTCTAGACATGGGCGACACCATGTTGAAATCTACCTTTCATTACATTCCAGTGCTGACATTCTCCTTCTGATACCTGAAATATAACTTAGGTTCCAACATGGCAGCTTCCATGAGTAGAGAGAGTGCAAGAAATGTATTTAGTGATTAGTTTCCCTTTAATGTTGAGCTCGTACATACTTTAGGGAATGTGAAAATAATGGCAAAGGTATTTCAAGGTTCTCCCAAAGGAAAGAAAAAAAAGAAATGTTGCTGGCCATAGTTCTAGAGATTGAGGAACAGTAGAGAGGTTCATTTCTAGTGACTATCAAATCAAACATTCAAATGAACACATACATTTTGGTCTTTTTTATTCCAGTCTTATTTTTGACAGCATATTTTTCAGAGCACAGTATTAGTGCTATATATCCATGAAATACCATAAAACTGAAGATTTGATCTGTCTGCTTTATGAGTCTTTGCCAGCAATATATCTTTTCAGATGAATTGCTTGATCTCAATTGTCTGATTGTTAAATGTGAGCATTTCTCATAAACAACTAATATTATTTTCATACTAAGCCGGGCAAAAATGTCTTAATAAAAGTTGTAGCGTTATTCTGTTGATAGGCCCAGCACAATATAAATATTTCCTATGAATATGATCTTCAGAATAATTGATTTCTGGTCTATCTACAAGATTATCATTTTACTCTACATAATGTAGAATTGTTTCAGTTTTTTTTTATTCTTACAGCTGTAGAACTGAAGTCAAGAATAACAGATTAAATCTTAAGCATATACATTTTATAAAATTGCTTACTTTTTTTTTTTAATTACCAACAATGCTTTGAATTTTTGCATTTTGGTGACTTCAATAAATTGATATTATAGCTGAAGCAGAAACCTAGAATTTTTGTGTGTGGGAACCATTTTTTTACCTAGTTTGCTAATAAAAATGTATTGGAATTGTATTTATTATTTCCCCCCCCACAAAAATAATTCAAATTCACCTAAAATAATTTATTATTATTGTTATTTTTGCTTTTGAGAAATGTTATTCAGAATATTTATTGTAATTATAATATGTCATATTTTTTTCCCTTAATTCTGTCTGCCTTCCCTGTTTTATCTTTATTGTAGCCCCGGGATAGAGCTATGAAATGTTAGCAAATTACAAATAAAGAAATGATGATACTAATAATAATAGCAATTGGTGATGGCATTAAAGGGACATTAAACACTTTGAGACGTAATATAAAATGATAAATCGTATATATAAATAAACCTCTGCAATATACTTTTATTATTTATTTTGTCTCCTTTTCCTGTTATTCCATTCTCAATTTGTGAGCGCTTCAGTTTCTGTTAGAAATGGAAGTTCAGAACACTGTTGTATTCTATACAGCCATTGGCTGCACACTGACCTATTTATAACTGTCTCTAATTGGCCACAGCAGAGAAGGTAACCTAAGTTAGAAACACTTATTTTGACAATATTTAAACAGCTTATAAAACTTTAAAGGGCCAGTAAACCTAGCAAATAATAATATTATTTAATTCTGCACATAGTGCAGAATTATATAACATTAGCTTAGCTCCAGATTTCTAAAGGGAAGGGTTAAATAGATATCACGCAAAGAAAACAGAATGCTGCTCTTGGCTCTACTGAGCGGGTCTGTTTTCTTCTCCTAAGTGCATCTGGGCACGCTGTCTAATCGCACGCTGTCTAATCACGATCGGGCGCGTTGTGACTAGACAGCGTGCCCGCAATGCACTTTGGATAAGAAAACAGACCCGCTCAGTAGAGCCAGGAGCAGCGTTCTGTTTTCTTTGCATGATATTTATTTAACCCTTCACTTTAGAAATCTGGAGCTAAGCTAATGCTATATAATTCTGCACTTTGTGCAGAATTATATAACACTAGTCCTAAAGCCCGTTCACACGGGCCATTTTTTGCAGTACAGTGGTCCCACCCCTTGCGTTCTCTCCCTCCCACTCTCTTTTGCTTTCTCTCTCTCCCCCCTCTCTTTTGCGCTCTCTCTCCCCCTCTCTTTTGAGCTCTCTCTCCCCCCCTCTCTTTTGCGCTCTCTCTTCCCCCCCTCTTTTTCACTCTCTCTCCCTCTCTCTCTCCCTCTCTATCTCCCCTCTCTCTCTATCTTCCCTCTCTCTTTCTCTCTCTCCCCTCTCCGTCTCTCTCTCTCCCTCTCCTTCTCTCTCTCTCCATCTCCCCTCTCTCTCTCTCTCTCTCTATCTCCCCTATCTCTCTCTCCCCTCTCTCTCTCCCCTCTCTCTCCCCTCTCTCTCTCCCCTCTTTCTCCCCTCTCTCTCTCCCCTCTCTCTCCCCTCTCTCTCTCCCCTCTCTCTCCCCTCTCTCTCTCCCCTCTCTCTCCCCTCTCTCTCTCCCCTCTCTCCCCCCTCTCTCTCTCCCCCCTCTCTCCCCTCTCTCTCTCCCCTCTCTCTCGCTCCTCTCTCGCTCTCTCTCTCCCCTCTCTCTCCCCTCTCTCTCCCCTCTCCCTCCCCCTCTCTCTCCCCCCTCTCTCTCTCCCCTCTCTCTCTCTCTCCCCTCTCTCTCTCTCTCCCCTCTCTCTCTCCCCTCTCTCTCGCTCCCCTCTCTCTCTCCCCTCTCTCTCGCTCCCCTCTCTCTCTCCCCTCTCTCTTTCTCGCTCCCCTCTCTCTCTCCCCTCTCTCTTACTCTCTCCCTCTCTCTTTCTCTCTCCCCTCTCTCTCTATCTCTTTCTCTCTCCCCCTCTCTCTCTATCTCCCCCTCTCTTTTTCCCCTCTCTCTCTCTCTCTCCCCTCTCTCAACCTCTCTCTCTCTTCTCTCTCTCCCCCCCCTCTCTCTCTCTCCCCCTCTGTCTATCTCTCTCTCCCCTCTCTCTCTCCCCCCCTCTCTCCTCTCTCTATCTCCCCCTATGTCTCTCTCCCCTCTCTCTCTCTCTCTCCCCTCTCTCTCTATCTCCCCCTCTCTTTCTCTCTCCTCTCTCTCTCTCTCCCCTCTCTCTCCCCTCTCTCTCTCTCCTCTCTCTCTCTCCCCTATCTCTCCTCTCTCTCTCTCTCCCCTCTCTCTCTCCTCTCTCTCTCTCTCCTCTCTCTCTCTATCCTTTCTCTCTCTCCTCTCTCTCCCCTCTCTCTCTCTCTCCTCTATCTCCCCCCTCTCTCTCTCCCCTCTCTCTCTCCTCTCTCTCCCCTCTCTCTATCTCCTCCCTCTCCCCTCTCTCTCCCCCCCTCTCTCTCTCCCCTCTCTCTGTCCTCTCTCTCTCTCTCTCTCTCTCTCCCCTCTGTCTCTCTCTCTCCCCTCTCTCTCTCTCCCCTCTCTCTCTCTCCCCTCTCTCTCCCCCCTATCCCCTCTCTCTCTCTCTCTCTCCCCCCTCTCTCTCTCTCCCCTCTTTCTCTCCCCTCTTTCTCTCCCCTCTATCTCTCTCTTCCACATCTCCCCCCTCTCTCCTCTCTCTCTCCTCTCTCTCTCCTCTCTCTCTATCTCCCCCCTCTCTCTTTCTCTCTCCCCTCTCTATCTCCCCCCCTCTCTCTTTCTCTCTCCCCTCTCTCTCTCCCCTCTTTCTCTCCCCCCCCTCTCTCTCTCTCCCCCCCCTCTCTCTCTCCACATCTCCCCTCTTTCTCTCTCCATCTCCTTTCTCTCTCTCCCCTCTCTCTCTCCTCTCTCTCTCTCTCTCTCTCTCTCTCTCTCTCTCTCTCTCTCTCCACATCTCCCCTCTTTCTCTCTCTATCCATCTCCCCTCTCTCTCTCTCTCTCCCCCCTCTCTCTCTCCCCCCTCTCTCTCCCCTCTCTATCTCCCCCTCTCTCTCTTTCTCTCTCCCCTCTCTCTCTCCCCTCTTTTTCTCCCCTCTCTCTCTCTCTCTCCCATCTCTTTCTCCCCTCTTGATCTCTCTCTCCCCCCTCTCCCCTCTTTTGAGCTGTTTGAGCTCTCCACGGCCTTTCACGGCCCTGCCCCCTTCACGGGCCAGCACGCTCGGCCACACCCACTTCTTCTTGCGGCAGTCGGCAGATCAGGTAGGGAATCCAAGGCCAGGTGTGTTTGTCCTCGTGCTGTCTCTACTGCGCATGACAGCTTCGGACAAACACACTTGGCCTTTTATAGTATAGGATTATTTCCTAGGTTTACTGGCCCTTTAAAAAATACATCTACATGTTTTTCTTTTCTTTGAATGCATCATTCAATCTTTTCTTTGAATGCATCATTTTATCTAGCATTTGTTTAGTGTTTAGGGTCCCTTTAACAGCACCCGTCTTTATAATGAAATTGGTGTGAAGAGTAATATATAGAATGATTAGAAGGCCTTATCCAGAAACATCTAAGCTGCCTCTTTTTGTGACTTAAAGGTTTTGTGACAGAAAATCAAGTAGAGATGAACAACCCATAAAGCCTTAGGAATATTATAAAATAAAAATTGCCTTATACATGCAAACTTATCTTTTTTTATATATATATATATATATATATATATATATATATATATATATATATATATATATATATATATATAAAGCCAAATGCACCTAGTTTTTCTTATCCACTTATATATGCAACATGCACTTAAAGGGACAGTTCACCCAAAAACTTTCTCCCCTTTAAATTATTCCCAATGATCCTTTTTACCTGCTAGAGTGTATTAAATTGGTTGCAAGTAGCTCCTTTACTCATATTTCAGCATTTGAAACAGCTGATTTAGCTTGTGGTTTCCCAACCTATACTGAAAGTTTTGATACTGGCGTATACGCTATTGACAAGCCTAAGTAAACACAGCCAGCAGAAGAGATTACACCCTCAGTGGGGGCATGATAGTTAAGTAATAAAATTATAATTTTCCATTGTTCTCTCTATGTATTGAGCTTTGGTATTCCAGACAAATATAAGATAAGGAAGCAAGTCTGTGTACATAAAAGTGATAACATAATAAGATCTTATATTACCTGAAGCTCAACCCATTGTAATAGGCTGTGGTTTCAAAGCACAAAACCAGCTACTTCAGATACACAAATAAACCCGAAAATGCAATTTCTCAAATATTTTATACTCTGCAGTTGGTATAACAAGTCATTTAAAATACATTTATGGAAAAACAATTTTACAGTGTACTGCCCCTTTAAAGAGATCTAAAACTCAAAATATAATTCCAAATAAAATATTTAATTTTGCATAGTAAAACAACTTTAGAATGTACTTTTGATGTTTAGTTGCTAGCTTTTCGTGTCATTTAACTGCCCCCTGAGAGAGTA
Organism: Bombina bombina; assembly: GCF_027579735.1. NCBI lineage: Eukaryota > Metazoa > Chordata > Amphibia > Anura > Bombinatoridae > Bombina > Bombina bombina. The sequence continues at coordinate 925,097,454 of NC_069502.1, forward strand.
GAATGTGTCCTGCAGAATTCAGAATACAGACCCCGCAACGTTCTACACAGTGATTGCTCAATCATTACATGTATATCTGTCTCCCAGCAAAGGAAAACATATTTAAGAGATTCTTCAAAGTCTTTCCTCATTTTTTTTTCATTACAGAATTACTGTTTAAATTAATTTACAACATTAAATTAATTTACAACATTAATTTGTATGCAGTGATTAATTATCTTAATATTCTTTTAATAAAATTTAGGATTAAAAAACATTTTTTTTTAAGTACAAATATTTTGCAATCTTTTCACTCACTACAAGCCAAAAAAGTTAATTTGTTCAGCAGTTGAATGATAAAAAGGTCATTGTCAATTTGTTTACTACATCTCAATGTTCAGATAATCACATTTACAGACACTCACTCCGTATCCAAGGGTCAGTTACCGCAATGATAACACACAGATAAAAGCAATAAATCCTACTTTAAAAGGTTACACTGTATACAAACACTGTCAGTATAATCTCTCAAAAAGGATTTAAGAGCACTTGTGGGATTTTTTTTTAACAGTTCAATCACCACATTTTAACCTGTTAACATTTAGTGCTGCTGCCAAATCCTCACGGCCCATATGAGATTCCTCCTTTAATCTGTTTGTCTTTGGGTTATCACCTAGTCTTTTCTAAATGTTGTCACTTCATTGAGAGAGGTGTCATCTAAAAGAAAGTTGTCAGAATTAAGCAAATAGCTAAATTGCCCTTTTAAATCAGAAGTAAGCAAACCGCACAGCCTGGTGACAAATTACGCCTGCTGCCTGTTTTTGGTACATCCATGAACAAGAATGTTTTTTAAATTTTTAAATATTTTTTTAAAAAAATATTCGCTATTACAATCCCTAACGTCAGTTACTACATTCTAAACGCTAACACAATCTTCCTTGTGGTAATGGAAAATGGCAGCAAGGTGACGTTGCTGTGAGATCTTATGTAAGGCTTTCTCATAATATCATTGGTCACAATAATTGAGTTGCAACATTTCCACAGGTGACATCACAGATGCCTTCAGTTACTACCAAAATGCTGCTGCTAATACTTTGCACACATCTCCATTACTTGCAATAGATATATAAATCAAATTGTATCTCCCTGCTTATATATATATTGTGTATGAGTTAACTTGTGATTCCATTAGTACACAGGGATTAGAGACATATTAATACAATTAATTATGTTTTTTTTTCTTTTTTGTGTGTGTATGTGTGCTTGTGCACCCATCTTTATATGTGTGTACGCCTTTCTGTATATGTGCATGCTTGTCTGTGTATGTGTGTGCTTGTTCACCTCTCTGCATATTTGTGTATGAGTGTATACCTTTCTCTATATGTGCATGTGTGTGTCTTTTTGTATATTTGTGGGTCTGTGTGTGTTTGCTTGTCTGCATATGTATGTATGTGTGCGCCTGTGACCTGTCTGCATATGCACAAACTTGTGTGTGTGTGTGCCTGTCTGAATATAGGTGTGTTTATGTGTGCTTTTGCGCATGTCTGTATATGTGTGTGTGTGCGTGCACGTGCCCATGCCTGTCTGTATATGTGCATATTTGTGTGTGTGCCTGTCTGAATATAGGTGTGTGTGCTGTTGCCCATGTCTGTGTGTGCACGTGCCTACCTGTCTGTATATGTGCATGTGCGCCTGTCTGTATATGTCTTTGTGCGTGCGTGCATAGGCCTGCCTGTATATGTGCATACTTGTGTGTTTGTTTGCCTGTTTGTATATGTGCATACTTGTGTGTTTGTGTGCCTGTCTGTATATGTGTTGTGTGTATGCGTTTGTGTCTGTCTCTGTCTGTATATTTGTGTGAGTGTGAAAGTTAATTATTCTGCTGCCAAATTGTATGTTTACCTGTTTCTTTGTAAAACTGAAATGAATTAAGCAGCATATAAAAACTGATTTATTAACTAACAGCTAGATTATGAGTTTTGCGGTAAGGTGAAAAAGCAGCGTTAACAGGTCCTAACGCTGCTTTTTTACGCCCGCTGCTATTACGAGTCTTGTAGGTACAGCTGTACCACACACTTTTTTGGCCTTACCACAAATCAACTTACGCAATTTGCGTATAGTCTATTTTCAATGGGACTTCCATAGCGCCGGTATTACGAGCTTGTCCTGGGAGGCCAAAAGTGAGCGGTACAGCCTATACCGCAAGATTTGTAACGCATTTTAAAGTCAGTAGCATAAAACTCATAACTAAAGTGCTAAAAAGTACACTAGCACCCATAAACTATCTATTAACCCCTAAACTGAGGCCCTCCCGCATCACAAACACTAAAATAAAATTATTAACCCCTAATCTGCCGCTCCGGACATCGCCACCACTAGAATAAACATATTAACCCCTAAACTGCCACACTCCCGCCTCACAAACATTTAGTTAAATATTATTAACCCCTAATCTGCCGTCCCTAACATTGCCACCACCTACCTACATTTATTAACCCCTAATCTGCCGCCCCCAATGTCGCCGCCACTATATTAAATTTATTAACCCCTATTGGAACAGCCAATAGAATGAAAGCTCAATCCTATTGGCTGATTGCATCAGCCAATAGGATTTTTTCAGCCTTAATTCCGATTGGCTGATAGAATTCTATCAGCCAATCGGAATCTAAGGGACGCCATCTTGGATGACGTCATTTAAAGGTAACTTCATTCAGCAAGAAGAGGATGCTCCGCGCCGAATGTCTTGAAGATGGAGCCGCTCCGCGCCGGATGGATGAAGATAGAAGATGCCGTCTGGATGAAGACTTCTGCCCGTCTGGAGGACCACTTCTGCCCGTCTGGGGGACCACTTCTGCCGGCTTCGTTGAGGACATCTTGCCGATTGAATGAAGATTTCTCACGGTAAGTGAATCTTCGGGGGTTAGTGTAAGGATTTTTTAAGGGTGTATTGGGTGGGTTTTTTAGGCTAGGGCTTTGGTCCGCAATAGAGCTAAATATCCTTTTAAGGGCAATGCCCATCCAAATGCCCTTTTCAGGGCAATGGGGAGCTTAGGTTTTTTTAGTTAGGGTTTTATTTGGGGGGTTGGCCGTGTGGGTGGTGGGTTTTACTGTTGGGGGGTTGTTTGTATTTTTTTTTTACAGGTAAAAGCGCTGATTTCTTTGGGGCAATGCCCCACAAAAGGCCCTTTTAAGGGCTATTGGTAGTTTAGTTTAGGCTAGGTTTTTTTTTTTTATTCTGGGTGGGCTTTTTTATTTTGATAGGGCTATTAGATTAGGTGTAATTAGTTTAAAGATCTTGTAATTTGTTTTTTATTTTCTGTAATTTAGTGGGGGTTTATTGTAATTTAGCTAATTTTATTTAATTGTATTTAATTTAGGTAATTTATTTAATTGTAGTGTTAGGTGTTATTGTAACTTAGGTTAGGCTTTATTTCACAGGTCAATTTGTTTTTTTTTAGCTAGGTAGTTATTAAATAGTTGATAACTATTTAGTAACTATTCTACCTAGTTAAAATAAATACAAACTTGCCTGTAAAATAAAAATAAACCCTAAGCTAGATACAATGTAACTATTAGTTATATTGTAGCAAGTTTAGGGTTTATTTTACAGGTAAGTATTTAGTTTTAAATAGGAATTATTAAGTTATTAAAAGTAAGTTTTATTTAGATTTATTTAAATGATATTTAAGTTAGGGGGTGTTAGGGTTAGACTTAGATTTAGGGGTTAATAAATATAATATAGTGGCGGCGACTTTGGGGGCGGCAGATTAGGGGTTAATAAATGTAGGTAGGTGGCGGCGATGTTAGGGGCGGCAGATTAGGGGTTAATAATATTTAACTAGTGTTTGCGATGCGGGAGTGCGGCGGTTTAGGGGTTAATATGTTTATTATAGTGGCGGCAACGTTGGGGACGGCAGATTAGGGGTTAATAACATTATGTAGGTGTCGCAATGTTGGGGGCAGCAGATTAGGGGTTAATAAATATAATGTATTTGGCGGCGATGTTGGGGGCAGCAGATTAGGGGTTCATAGGTATAATGTAGGTGGCGGTGATGTCCGGAGCGGTAGATTAGGGGTTAATAAGTATAATGTAGGTGTTGGCGATGTCGGGGCGGCAGATTAGGGGTTAATAAATGTAAGATTAGGGGGTTCATGTTAGGGTGTTAGGTGTAAACATAAATTTAGTTTCCCCATAGGAATCAATGGGGCTGCGTGAAGGAGCTTTACACTGCTTTTTGGCAGGTGTTAAACTATTTCTTAGCCGGCTCTCCCCATTGATGTCTATGGGGAAATCGTGCATTAGCACGTACAACTAGCTCACCGCTGACTTAAGCAGCGCTGGTATTGGAGTGCGGTATGGAGCACAATTTTGCTCTACGCTCACTTCTTGTCTTTTAACGCCGGGTTTCAGAAAACCTGTAATATCAGCGCTGTAGGTAAGTGAGCGGTGACAATAACGTGCAAGTTAGCAACGCACAGCTCATAACGCAAAACTCGTTAGGACCATTTACATAGGACTAGATTGCGTCTTATATCGCTTATTTTTATATATTTGAACCCTGACACCATGATTATTCTGTGAAAGGCCAATTTGGGATGAACAAAATGTATTAATGTGAGTGTTGGCCCTACTTGGGTTTCTGCATAATACATACACATAGCAGTAAGACATTTCCCTAGCTAGTCATAATCGCTGCTCTGGAATGCAGCCTGCCACAATTAATTATGCTCTCTCCTATACTACTGTGCTTCCCCTACCTGAGAATCCCAGTGCGGCATCTGTTGTTCTTGCGATACCTGTAATTATTCTATCCTAGAAGGTGTTTACATTTATTATTTACTCATTTCATAAACCACAATAAGCTGTCAGGTTTTATTAAAAAAAAGAACCAAGAAAACTATGAAAAAGAAGGCAAATAAAAACTATTTTTTTTTTTGGCTAAGGAAAGGATTTTAGTCTGGAAATTGTATTGTATGATAGTGGGGTCATCTAAACCTTTCACTTGTCACCTTTAGAAATCAACATTTTAATAATTCAGCAACACAAAGGGCCGGAACATATCCCATCTAGATTCTTGTCAAGAGACTTAGAATGGAAGGTGCTTCTGGGATTTGCATGTAAAAAGTGAAATCTCATGAATCTATGACAAAACCACTTTAAAGGGATTTTAAACACTAAGCGTAGCACAATTGCGATTTACACTCGAATGATTACCGAGTCCTCAGAGCTGTGGTTAATTGTTTTGTGAAACAAAAAAGTGTCACAAAACACATAAAAAAATACATTACAAACATGCAGCCCTTCTCGTCATGCAGGGGGGTCGCCGAAAACAGCATTGGATCGTTGGTGGGCTAGTGGGCGGCTCTCCCAGGCACATGGTGACATTACAAAGTGCCTAAGGCAAGACTCCTCATTTGAAAGAGAAAAGCTTGCTCTTTTAAATGGTGGTGGTTTTGGAGCAGTACTGCAAACTAGACAGTGATCTGGTTTGCAATACTACTCTATATGTAGTACGGAAAAAAAAAAGTTTATCGTCTAGAGACCCCTAATAAAATGTATTTCCCAGTAGAGAATACCCTCTCTTAAAAAAAGATATGAATTTTGTCTGTATAGTCAGGTGATCACTGTAGAACAACTTGCTTTTATTTCTGTACTACAAAATGGGGTCTCTCTAACCTATATTAAAAACCCCAAAAGCCATATGGGCCTCTATTTCACATGTGGCTACCCTTGATGACAATTTAGTAAGGTGATCACAATTACAGCAGTGGTCACTGGGCTATTTTCAAAATTATTTACTAAAATCTACCCAAAAATTTAACATAATCATTTGTAGCTTTCTTCCTATATAATATACCTCAATGAATAAAAAAATAAATTATTTAAAATCACCAAATACTAATACAATAGCAGTGACCCTGGCATAAATACATAACCTTTATGGCAACAATGAATTACAAACTATCGACTTTTTTTTCACTCAACTTTATAGATAGCACTGTTAACACAGCAACATGAAAAGTTGTTTTCTACAGAAAGATCTTTAAAAATGTAATCATCAGCCATGAAATATGCTAATTTCAGAATAAATTCCCTAAGTGTTTCTTCTCAGCTCGTTTATGGGCTTTTTAATAGATGTCACTGTCCTTTTAGCCATTGTTCCTCAGAATTAAATGCTTATTAACAGGTCACATGCAGATGTGTATCATTAACCTAAAGTGCTCCCATCATGCTGCTTAATTATAAAATACCTCTTTTCTTAATATATTGCTTTTTCTGTCTTCTTCTAACCTAATGATGTTGTCTATTATTTATCTGCTTAAACAATACCTCATGGAACTTAATCCAGTAGAACATTAATTGTATGGCATTTCAGTAAATGAATCTTTAGGAGTTGCATTCGATATGTATTGTTCCTTGATATTTGCCAGTAGTACTGGCTTTTTAGTAAAAAAAATAAAATAATGTCAGTACTGGAAACAGATGGTGTGAATAAGAAAGAACGCATTACATGGCTAAACGCACCTGTTTTATGGTATCATTGTTATATTTTTCTAAGCCAGCCATTAGTATACTCAGAGCTTCAGCGTAGTTTTTAGCAAGACATATGATGCATGTAAGAGAATGTCCCATTAACAACCTGTTGAAAGTTTTAGGTAGTCTACATTTTATATATGAGGCTAACAAAAGGTCAGTATTTATTTGAATAATGTTTGAAACACCATAATTTTTGCTTATTGCAACTCTACCAAATGACACATTGGATGGATTTTTTTTTTTAAGAAAGGGCCAAAGGTCAAAACAATAAATCTTTATTAATGGTGTGTACAATTCTTCTTCACAGACAACTGTTTTGTTTGGACTTGAGAAATTGAAGAGTGACATGTTTTCCGAAATGTCTTTTTTTTTTTTTTTTTTTTTTTAAAGGGACTTTAGAAGTTCAGTCATAACGGTCCCTAACTGATCTCAGCAAAGGAGATAACAAGCTTGTAAACATAGGGACACCTAGGTTACAACATGGTGGTGCCCATTACTTTATGGAGGCTGACATTTATTTCTGAAATATTATACAGCTAATATAATTAAAGCATATATCAGCATATTATTATCAGGCATATTAAGCATTTATTAAAGGGACAGCAAAGTCACAATTAAACTTAAATGGATTAGATAGAGCATGACATTTTCAATTTGCATGCACTAGCTGAACAATAAAAAAAAATGACACGTATTGATTCCAATAGACTTACGTACATGTATTTAATGATGCGTTAAACATTTAACCGTTTCCTTTTTATTCAATAAATGAACAAAAAAATAAATAAATTAGTTTAAAAAAATCACGGACGATTAACTTGTAATTCATTTGTAGATCTATTTTTGCTTATTGCAAATAATTATTGACTTGTGTGTATCTTTCATGCATATTAAAAAATAATAATAATGTAGATTTTCAAGGATATGGAAACCAAAAATGTTCTTTTAAGATTCAGACAGAGCATACAATTTCAAAAAGTTTCTAATTTACTTCTATTATCAAATTAGCTTTGTTCCCATGGTATTCTTTGTTGAAGAGATACCTAGGTTGGTGTTTGTAGCACTACATGGCAGGAATGATAACATTCTTGAAAATGTGCACGCTCCTGAGCTTACGTTAAGGCTATTTAACAAAAGATACCACAAGAACAAAGACAATTTGATAATAGAAGTTAAATAGAAAGTTGTTTAAAAATAGCATGCTCTTTCTGAATCATGAAACAAAGACTTTGGGTTTCATTTCTCTTTAAAGGACCAGTAAACACAGCAGATTTGCATAATCAACAAATGCAAGATAGCAAGACAATGCAATAGCTTTTACTCTGAATTTCAAATGAGTAGTAGATTCTTTTTTAACACATTTCAAAGTTATGTATATTTCCACTCCCCCTGTACCATGTGATAGCAATCAGCCAATCACAAATGCATATACGTATAGTCTGAGTTCTTGCACATGCTCAGTAGGAGCTGGTGACTCAAAAAAAGTGTAAATATAAAAGACTGTGCACATTTTTTTTAATGGAAGTAAATTGGAAAGTTGTTTAAAATTACATGCTGTATCTGAATCATGAAAATTTAATAAAACCTGAGTGTCCCTTTAAGGTTAAGATTAAGGACACTGTCTCTAGAAGTCACAAACTGTCTCTGAGTCTACGTAAATCAGCTCCTGTTTTCTTCTGTCCTTTGGTAATATATGTACAAGTGTTTCCTTTGTTTCTGCCTGCTAGGCCAGAACATTGATCAATTTTTCTGTTGGAGCAATCATCTAACAAGCTTTAGAAAGTGTAAGAATCTCTGATGTGTTAGTCTCTCTCCCTTCTTCTCTGAAACTCTTCATATAAAGACAGAAAGGTGAGCACCCTGGAGTTGTATGAATCCACTGCACAGTTTGGCGATTGCCGCAGCAACTGACTTATGCTGGGATATTAAGCTATATATCTTCCAACTGCCACAGCCCGCCAGTAAGATCAAGCAAATTTCTGTTTCCCTGATAATATAGAACAGGCTTTTTTATTAGGCGCATTTCCCAGAATCATTTCTGAAAATCATTTTTTATCTAAAGTTGAAGCTAACAACATATATAGTCTTACTTAGCAAAGTACTGTTCAATTCTTGTGCCACATCGAAACTTTAAAGTCTTTTTACTCCCAAGTTGCAGAAACATCAAAACAATCTTTTTTTTTTTCTTCTTAGTTTCAAAAAAAGAGGGTTTCTTATAGTCTTTTATTTGTTACAGCAATGAACAAAATTACTTTTTGTTTCTGTGCTTGTAGGGCAACATTGAACTTTGACACACCCACTAGCAAAGGATATATGAACAGGCTTTTGTTTTAAACCTAAGGAACATAAAGTTGTTTGGCAGCATCCAATACTTTATTTAGGAATGATAAAGCTCTGAATGGAGCTTGATGCCCCTTGTTTGGCTCGCCGGAAACAGTCTAAAGACCGCTGCTCCATAACTTGTCCTCCTGTTCTGAGGCGGCGGACAGAAATCAACCCAAACGAATACGATTGGGTTGATTGACACCCCCTGCAAATCTGCAGGGGGCGGTATTGCACAAGCAGTTCTGATGAACTGCTTGTGCAATGACAAATTGCAAAATTTATCGATGTGCAGCGGACATGATACGCTACATCGTATCATGTCTGCTCGCACTTTGATAAATATACCCCTAAAACTTTACAATTATTTCTTTATTACTTAAACAAATAATAGAATTTTAAAAAATTGCATATTATTCTCAGACTAATCTTTGCCTTGAATGCATCTTTATAAATAGCATTTATTTAGTGTTTAAAGGGATAGTCTAGTCTAAATTAAACTTTCACGATTTAGATAGAGCATGCCAATGTAAGCAACTTTCTAATTTACTCTTATTATCAAATTTTCTTTGTTCTCTTGATATCTTTATTTGAAAAAGAAAGAATGTAAGGTTAGGAGCTGGCCCATTTTTGGTTTAGCACCTGGGTAGCGCTTGCTGATTGGTGTCTAAATGAAGCCACCAATCAGCAAGCGCTACCCAGATGCTGAACCAAAAATGGACAGCTGCTAAGCTTAGATTCATGCTTTTTAGAAATAAAGCTACCAAGAGAACGAAGAAAAATTGATAATAGGAGTAAATTAGAAATTTGCTTAAAATTGCATGCTCTATCTCAATCTTGAAAGTTTAATTTTGACTAGACTATTCCTTTAATGCCCTTTAAAAGGACATTCAAATCTTAATATTTTTATATGAAATGTTTATTTATGCACAATAAAACAACTTTGCAATATACTTTCATTATTTTTGTTGCCTCCTTTTCATGTGATTTAGATCTGAAAATTGTAGAATTTCTAATTCACAGATCGGAAAATGCACTTTAAACCTAACCCTGCTGTATATATTTCCCCTAATTGGCTTTAGCAGATAAACTACTGCAAAACAATGCACTTTATACTAACCTAATGGCCATGGGTAACATTGTTGTCTGTAAACCCAAGCTCAGATTGACTACTCTGAATAAGGCTAGTGGTGGGCATAGTTTGGCTATTGAAAAAACTTTGCAGACAACAAGATATTAATTTGTTTTAAAAAAATGTTTAGAGTTGGCTGATATGTCATTCCATAGCAAGACAACAGAACTATTGCGTAATTACATCTTACTGTCCCTTTAAAAGAACAAATTCTCTTTCCTTCCGTCATTTACTGTCAGCGTCTGGATTGGCACTATTTTAGAATCTTCACGTTGATAGACTTCCTGATTTTAATCTGTTGCCCATACAGCAATTCTATTCATATCTCCCCTAGCCACTCCTGAAAGATTAGACGCACTGATTAAGTTACTTGTGTGATATAGCGCGAAAAATCACCCCAGCTACACTGTCTCCTTAGATAGGATGTGAACAGCAAACATTAGGATGACACTGAGAAACCAAAGAACTGTTTGCTTTTCTAAATACCTAAATTATTCCCTGTATCAGGTTAGCTTTTCCCTTTGCAAACTGTTTACCTAAGGATCATGTGAATTTTGGCTAAACTGTGCCAGCAATTAGGACCACATCGCAAGAGAGCTTGCAATTGTGTGCTTAATATAACATAATATAATCCTAATTTGATCCATAGCTTCTAATGATTGCTAATGATCTAATTTAATTTCCGTATTAAGAAAGTAAAAGAGAAAATGTTATTTTATGACTATATACCTTGAGAATATTGAAGAATTTATTTTTGCAATATTTTAAAGCGACAGCCTTCTTGATTTTTTTTATTGTTGAAAAAAAGATAGATAACGCTTTTACTACTCATTCCGACAGATGTTACCTCCAATTATCTGTAGAAGGCATCTCAGTAGATTTCCAGCGCTTGGAAATTATGTTTTTGGCAGTGTTTATCAATGTAGTACATCAAATTGTAGTGTTCTAATTTTACATTTAAGACCAAGTGGGGAATTAAGAAGGAAATTCACTGGATTGGTCTCAATCCTGGCTTTCATAATTTTTTAATAATATCAGTAACAATAGTCCAAGATACCTCCACCAAATGTGTAACATATTTCCCTTATATATAGGGTTTTCTTTACTAAACTAATCTGTTCACACAGCAGTTGATAAATATTTTGTCAAAAATATCTTGGATAATGCATGTACAGTATATCCAGTTATTAAAAGCATAGTAAATGCTCGTGCCAAGTTATTTTATTTCCTTATATTATGCAATCTGTCAGCCTCACTTGAAGCATTAAATATGCATTATCAATATGATCAGGTACATGTATTTCTGCTTGTTTATGGAAAACCTGTTGTCAGGTGCTCAGATGAAGAATTAAAGGGAAATTAAACACTAAATAAATGCTAGATAGAATGATGCACTTAAAAAAAAGATTACTCTGAGCATAACATGTAGATGTATTTTATAAAGTTTAATTAGTTGTTTAAATATTGACAAAATAAGTGTAAACTTTTAGCATCTATAAAACAATGTGAGCTGCCATGTTGTAATTTAGGTTACCTTCTCTGCTGTGACCAATTAGAGACAGTTATAAATAGGTCACTAGCGTGTGCAGCCAATGGCTGTGTGGAATAAAACAGTGTTCTGCCCTTCTATTTCTAACAGGAACTGAAAAGCTCACAATTTCAGAATGAAATTACAGGTAAAGGGGATAAAATAAATAATGAGAGTGAATTGCAGAGTTTTTTTTTCATATATACGATTTATAATTTTATATTACCATCCCAAACTGTTTAATGTCCCTTTAAAGCCATAAAACACATACTTTTGTCTGTGTGTGTCGCTCTCTTGGCTGTGTCTGCCTGATTCGCCAACAAGCAGATGGGGAACTTTTGTAGCATGCTTTGATACAAATTAGCCTGAGTTGTGGTTTTGTTTATACCAGTTTCACACAAATACGCTTACAGTATCTCTGGGGAACCTGTGAAAATTACAAGCCAGCGTTTTTTTTTAATTGCACAAATCATGTGGCAAGAAAAGGGTTGTCTTACATTTCACAAAAAACACTGGAGTATTTTGTCATTTCTCTTGTTTTTGAACACTGGCTACTTAATCTTGAGCATATTTTGATACAAATTGGATGGTCTATATCAGTGTTTCTCAATCGCGGTCCTCAAGTACCGCTAACAGGCCAGATTTTCACTATAACTGAATTAGAGCACAGGTGAAATAATCAGCTGATGGGCGAGAGCAGGTTAGTAACCATGGTTACTGATAAGCTGATAATTTCACCTGTGCTCTAGTTCAGCTATAATGGAATCTTGGCCTGTTGGGGGATACTTGAGGACCATGGTTGAGAAACACTGGTTTACATAATTAGCTACCAAGCAGTAAAGCAGGAAACCGACAGTGACTGGCGGAATGTGCGATTTTTCCTGTATGTAAAATGTGCTTGTGGCGAGACTTTACCTGTGAATTAGAATATACATTTTTGCAATTTTAATATATTTTATTGTGTATATATATATATATATATATATATATATATATATATATACACACACACACACACACACAAGATACAGCAAACATGAAAAGGCACAAGAAAAACAGGGTGAGTAGCACTCTTAATTAGTCAATAAAAAATACAGGTGCATCCTAGAAAAGTGAATATCTAACAACGTAAAAAGGAGAGTAGAAACCTAAAATACAGGTAACTAAAAGTCTAGGCAAAAGAAAGCACAACTGTATGAAATAAATAAGAGACTAGGGCGAATTATTGAAATACAAATAGATTTAATAAAGTTACACTAAATAAGTGCATACATCCAAACATACAATCACATACATACAGGGATATAGAAGATGCATATAAACACCATGGGACGGCACTGAGGATGAATTGATTAAATTCATTTCTCTTTTGAACTGTAATGACCGTAACATTTTTCTCACCTGTAATCATGACTTAAACTCAATTGATTTTTTGGACCTGAAAATTAGTAAAAAAGAAGGGAAAATTGAGACAGAAGTCTTTCGTAAACCCACGGCAACCAATAGCCTCCTCCTGGGGTCGAGCCACCACCCCACAAATTTGAAAAAGGGAATCCCCTACGGACAATTTCTGCGGCTTCGCAGAATATGTTCTGATGAAAAAACATTTAAAAAACAAGCCAAAGAGATGGCGACCCGATTCCATGATAGAGGCTATTCCAAAAGGTGCATTAAGAGAGCTCTTTATAGAGCCTCCCAACACCAAAGAAAAGACCTGTTATATAAATGTAAGAACAGAGATGACACAAATGAAGAAAACAAGATCAGGTTCATTACTAAATATAATGCCCATTGGAGTAAGGTAAAAGACACTCTGAATAAAAACTGGCATTTACTAACTAATGATACAACACTTCACCAATATGTAGGAGATTATCCACAGATGACTGCAAGGCGTTGCAATAATCTAAAAGACATTTTGGTTAAAAGTGAATTCAATAAAGTTCCAACTTATAATTGGTTGGAACAAAATGCACAGAAAATTGTAGGCAGCACTCCATGTGGCCACTGTGTCTGCTGTCAATATATGCAGAGAAGTAAAACTTTTAATACAAATACAGGACATATATATAAAATCAACTCCTTCATTAATTGCTCCACAAAAGGAGTTATATATTTACTTTATTGTTCGTATAAAAGTTTTTACGTTGGTAAAACTTTCAGAGAACTTCGTTCACGAATTTCTGAACATAGGGACGATATTAAACAATGCAATATTGACAGCCCTGTGGCAAGACACTATGCACAATTTCATGAATCTAAGACCGATGACTTAAATTTAATTGGAATTGAATCTGTGAAACTTAGCATGCGGGGCGGGGATATTGACAATATCCTTCTACGCAAAGAAACAAAATGGATATATAAACTGAATACCTTAGCACCTCATGGTCTCAATGAAAAATTAGAGTTTGCTTCATTTTTAGTTTAAAACTTAGAGTTTGCTTCATTTTTAGTTTAATCCTCTGTGGATATGTGCACATCATTCTGAGTGTAACTACATAGTCTTTGGTAGTATCAAAAATTAAATAAATTTAAAAATTATAAATTATGAATAGCGTAATTGCAATACTAAATACAAAAAAACATAGTCTTTATCACGTAATCTGTACATACACACACATTAGTAATATAACAGATTAGATGTATAATATAATCTTCCAATGTATTGAATGTAAGTATGCAAGCATGAGTGTTTAAATATAAATGTATCCTTGTATATAACCCCTTGCTGTACTGAGCTATAAAAAAGCAAAATGTTGCTACAAAGTATCAAAGCCGTTTTGAATGACAGATCTCTCTACCAATGACATTCATTACCAGTGCGGCCAAATTCCTATAAATCAGCACAGCCACTGACGTGACGTCAGCACCCGGAAGAAGCTCCATGCTGCTGTATTGAAAGGAGTGAAACGAGCTTTAAGACTCGTCGGTTTGCAGCACTTCGTCAGAGGACCCTTTGCCTGACTGTGGTCTACCCCTTGTCTCATCTGGAAATACTCAGTGGCTCAGGAGCTACAATTCAGGGTAGAGCAACCGCGTGAAAAAGACAGGTATTCTCATGAACTGTTATCTATTTGCACTTTACACATGCCTGTGAAAAAGACGCGGCGAGGGTAAGCTCCCCTTGACTCCTGATGTCCTCACGCTACTATGTACATTTAGACACGAAGGGGTAAGACTGTATTCATTTGGTCCGTGCATCTTTAAGGACACGCACTATACGTTGGATTATAATTATATATTACCTATACATGCAAAGTGATGAACATTTGCCTATTTTTGTATACTGGTGCACCAGTCCCCTGCACGGCCAATTCGACATTTTTATGCATCTTCTATATCCCTGTATGTATGTGATTGTATGTTTGGATGTATGCACTTATTTAGTGTAACTTTATTAAATCTATTTGTATTTCAAGAATTCGCCCTAGTCTCTTATTTATTTCATACAGTTGTGCTTTCTTTTGCCTAGACTTTTAGTTACCTGTATTTTAGGTTTCTACTCTCCTTTTTACGTTGTTAGATAAACATGAAAAGGCCTCCTGACTTATTGCACAATTAAAAGCAAATCCAAACTCTCAGTGATAAAAGCAAGCAGGAAGTTTATTCAGCAATACAGCTCCATAACTGTTCCGTAGTCAACGGCATCCATAAAGGAAGGTACACTTTAGCAAAGGTCAAACATGTTTCGTATGCACAAGATACTGAACTTTCTCAATGACCACTAATTGATAACTGGCTAAATTAGCCCTTATATATGCCTGTAAAACGCCTCCTCTACTGGTCGTTCAATCAGAATACTAGATTGCTAATTGCTTAATTGCCATATAACATAGTGTATATGCTCATAGTTGAAATACAATAAATATAGCAAAATAATAACATATAAAGAAATAACCAATAGAGATGGTACAAAGAATATCAATATTAATACAGCAGAACATTTAAGGCAAATGTGAAAAGAGAATACCATTTTTATATGTGAAATATATCATTTCAAAGCTGAAATACTATAATCGCAAAATATTATTTATTTAGTAAAAAGCTTCACACCCCACTCAGAGTTTAAACCTCTTGGCACGCTAGTGTCCAATTGAAAAGTCCCAGAAAGTTCTCTTTTTCTGAGAATTTCTTCTCTATTGCCCACTCTGGGGTGTCTAGGGATAACTTGGATACACTGGAATGTTAAGAGGGAAACATCTGAATTGTGTTCTCTTTTAAAATGTAGCGACACAGGGGTAGTGGACTAAGGATATTCAATTTGACCTAAGATGCTCCAAAAAGCGATCTTTCAGGGGGCGGGTAGTGAGCCCTACATACTGTTTATTACACCCCCTGCAGGTGAGAAGATATATTACAAAGGAAGAATTACATGTAGAATACTGTCCAATCTGATATGTCTTACCCTTTGATTGAAAGGTAAATTCTAGGCCAAACAAAGCAAATGAACAAGATTTGCATCTAGTGCTACTGCACTTTAAGAAACCAGGCTTTAAAGAGAGCCAATTCCTATTCTTATTGGTGGGCAACATAGAGGGTGACAGCATATTCCCCAAGGTCTTATTTTTCCGAGATATAAAGTTACATTCCTCATGCACTAAATCTTTTAGTGTATCATCCACACACACACATATGACACATGTATAATTTAATACAAAAAGATTTTGGGGAAAAATCTAGTTGAATATTTTTCAATGCCCAGCATATAGATGACTTTCTATGTTGATGGACAAATGAAGGAACACTTAGTAATGTGCTTTTTTGAAACTTTTCTGAAAGCTTTAAAGAACAAATGCTGTTCTGCACTTAGCAAATGTTTTATTTGAATAAAAGAACATTCTGCAATTTATTGAGATTTCTGATACATTTCTTGACAGCACACCCCTGAATACACAAGTATGAACAATTTGAAATTCATTTTTCTATTATGTCCCTGGTCTATGATGTTCTGCTGTTTCCAGTTCATTTGCTGCTCATTTCAAAAAGCATTAGTGGAAAAGTTCAGTGATGTCTTTTAGTGTGTCCGAGTCTTTTGCTTATATAACATTAGTAATGTCTGTGTATATGAATCAGTGGTTAGAGTGGCTGGCTTATTTTGTTTTTGGAACGTTATTATTTTTTCTCTTCGTTTAATGCTAAAAAGAACATACAAATGCATTAAGTATGCATGAAGTATGGAGGAATGCACCTAGCAATTGAAATATATTTGTAAAGAACACAATTTCTTCATATAACAGATCAATAGGCAAAGCCATGAATAAATTCCAAGTTTTTGTTGCATTGTGTCCCTTTTTTATTTTTAAAGGGACAGTAAAGTCAGAATTAAACTTAAATGATTCTGATAAAGTTTGCAATTTAAAACAATTTCTCATTTTACTTTTAATTTATTTTTTATCAAATGTATTTTATGCTTTTGCTATCCTTAGTTAAAGAATATACTTAGGTAGGCTCAGGAACAGAAATGCACTACTATGAGTTTGCCTTGTCCTGTTCATATTCCAGTGTTTGCAAAAATATGTGAAATTGCGAACACTGCTGCCATATGGTCCTCAAAAAACATGCACGTTTCTGAGGCTACCTAGGTATTCGCTTCAACATTCTTTTTTGCCATATTGCAGCGTTAAAGGGGTATAATACCCATATGCTAATTCACTTGCAAGTGATGCAGTATAACTGTAAAAAGCTGACAAGAAAATATCACCTGATCATCTCTTTGTAAAAAAAAAAGATATTTTACCTCAAAATTTCTTCAGCTCACAAGAGCAAGTGCTCTGGTAAGAGTTATACTTCAGTAGCAAGTTGAAAAAACAAAAAAAAAAAAAATAGCCAAAATAGCCAATCAGCATCAGCAGTGCTGATGTCAAGCTATGCTTTGCTGTGATCTCATGAGATTTCACTAGAATCTTGCAAGATTCCTTAAACTGAATAGGGAAATAACATGATTGTGTCTGCAAATACCAGGTGCATGCTCCCTTGCAAGTCCTAGGACTAGTATCCTGATTGGCTGCTTAAAGTCCCTTTACAATGAGGTGTGAATATTTAGGAAATTTGGAGGTAAATATCTTCCTTTTTCCCCTAGAGATGTTATGGTGATATTTCCACTCAGCTTTTTACAGCTATGCTGCATCACTTTCAAGTGCTTCACCATTTGGGTATTATTTCCCTTGAAGGGAGGGCACATATGAAAAATACATATGTCAGGGTCCTTTTAATGGAACATTATTCAAAACACATATTTAAACAGCCCATCACATATGTATTTTTCATTAGTGTCCTCCCATAAAGTGACAATATGGCAACCCTACTTTATAAGGACAGTATACACTTTTGTATTTTAATATGAAATCTTAAATTATGCACAGTGAAACTAATTTGCTGGTGAACAAAGCAAGTAAGATAATATAAGTGAATTTGAAAGTTGTATGCTGTATCTGAATCATGACAGAAAATAATTTGTGTTTCATGTCCCTTTAAAGAATTGTTACTTGTTAAAGAATAAAAAGTACAATATGTCAAAAGTTTAAAACATGTTTAATATTTAGCACTTTTTTTTTTTTTAATAATATTTTACCAATCCCTAGGGATTAAATGCTGATTGGTTGATTAGAACAAATCCCACAACTCTGAGATACAGTTATCTTCATTCACTGGCGAATGCAACAGGAACAAAATGCCTCTATAATACAAAATAAATCAAACGTGTATCTGGCTACTTTAAAAATCTGTGCATACTTTTCAGGTTTTGTATACTGAGTAACACTTGACACAAATTATCAATAACAGCAGAATCACAGCCTCTAAAGACTTTTAATGTTGACCATACATTTATTCTGCACAATGTTATTATAGCAAATGTGTTGCTGTTGTTTTGTTGTGATAGCAGGAAATCTAGGGAGGTGAGGCATCAGGTATATTGTAATTTTATTTAATTGCATTGACATAACCCAGAACTAATTGTAATAATGAAGAGATAATTTGGATTCAGTAGCTATTATTGAGACATAGTTTTGCAATGTCAAATTTCATGTGGAAAACACAGTGTAGGAAGAAGACAAGATAAAGCTATCCCACTGTGAAACAACAGAATGAATCCACTTTAATATGCTGAACTGTAAATGCTTAGAATAAGAACTTGAGAACCTAGAGTAGATAGAAAGACAGACAGACAAACAAACAAACAAACAGATAATAGATAGTTATATTGATAGATAGATACAAAAATTTAGATAGATAGGAATAGATTAGGTAGATAGATTGATAGATAGATAGATAGAGATATGGGCAGAAATAGATAGTAACTGCATTACCTCTGTGGAGTGGGTAAAGCACATTATTTAAATTACACACACAACAAAAAAAGATTTGCTATTTTTTTTTTGGATTACTTTATTTCATTAGATATTTTACAGAATATGTTATTTGATGTTCAATAACGCACATAGTTAAAGTTATCTCCAGAGCAGCAATGGACTACTTGGAGCAAGCTGAACACATCTGGTGAGCCAATTACAAGAGGCATATATGTGTAGCTACCAATCACCAGCTAGCTCCCTGTAGTGCTGCTCCTGAGCCTACCTACCTAGGTATTATTTTCAACAAAGAATACCAATCCTAGTCAAAAAGGATGATCTTCCTGGAGTCATTCTGAAGTAATCGATGACTCCAGACTAGTCATCTGAAGCCATCCTGAAGTATGCCCACAGGCCAAAATATTTCAATGAGATGACTTTAGAGTCATTAAAAGGCTGTTCATGCTTGTGAAGTATTTAGTAAGATAATCTGCTAATCATTCTAAAGTCTTCACCCAGAATATTTTATCTTAGCTGATGACTTTTCAAGCCTGATGATGTCTGATGATGTGCAAATGACTTCTAAAGTAGTTTGATGATCATCAAATGACTTCAGGATGGTCTCTAAAATAATAACAGCCTTGAGGGAAGCGCTCGAGGAAACTTCAGTTAATCTGTTTGTTGCCACATTACACAGCGTTCTTCACACTGCTGCACTGACTTCCCCTAATCTGTGTATTTTATGTTCAATGCTTTCCATGTAGAGCCGGTGTCGAAAGAAATCGCTCCATCATCGCTCAAACAGAAAAAAGATATCCAGCAGCAACCACACTCGGTAGAACAAAGTAGCAATCCAGGCTGATGTATTAAAACTGAAAATGCTTCTTTTTTCCTTCATTTAAAAATTCAGTACACACTGTTAACAACCTGGTCAAACGCGTTTCGTTTCCATAAACATAACCTTTTGAATGACCTAAAGTAATCCTGTTTGTCTTGAGAAGAGACCAAAATACATGTGTTAATAGAAATACATTGAAAAGTATTTTAAAATTCTATACTCTAGTTTACTTTTTAACTTTCTTTCCCCTTTAATATTTTTGGTCCCCAAAAAAGTCCCCCCCCCCCCCTGTAATTTGTTTTTATTTTGAAGTTTTACTTATTCATACCTATGAAACACAAAGTGAGCATAGTAGGATCATCCACAGGGTACATGCACGTAGGACTGGAATAACCTCTAAAACTCCCAATGATAATCCAAATATGCAAAAAGTCCACAGCACTTAAAATATTCAAACATATCAATACAATTGCATGATTAAGGGCCATTAAGCCCAAAAAGTTGCATATCCATATGTATCTGAATTTATATATCTGAATAAATTGGAGCAATTTTAAGTGCTTCGGACTTGCATATTTGACTTATTCATACCTACCCATTCATCATAAACTTCTTTATTTTAATCAGTTCATCTCAGAGTGTAAAACATACTACTTTCTGGTTTAAATGGCATAGTTACAGATATTATATATATATATATATATATATATATATATATATATATATATATATATATATATATATATATATATATATACTTAGTTTGGATAATGTAAAAACTATGTATTTGTCTTAACTTTTCTTTTTGACTAATTATAAGACAATAATTTGGATCCTGTCTACAGCTTTTTCTGTCTACGGTATTTGTCATTATTGGCATTTTATTTTGCAGTTCATTGAACAGTGCTACATTTTGGCACTTTGTAAATGAAAGGTAATAGTGGTAATTACTTTAAAGATAAAAGAAAAAAAATCATGATTTATGACAGAAGCTCTACCGTCTCATGTAATCAATGAAGCTATAAACTGTATGGTGTTATGTGCGAGTTATAAAGAAATGCTTAAAAAAAGATACACAGTTATGAAATATTTTTCTCTCTGACTAAATAATAAAAATGTGATTAAATTATTGAGGCAGATCTCAGGGGCTAATCTATTTTTCTGCTAATACTGCTCCTAAATCATTATACCTCTTTTAATTAAGAGATACATCTTAGTTTCCCTGTTTTCATTTAGGACGTTTGGAATCCTACAAACATCACTCAGCAATGTATAAACAATGCCACAGCAAGCTCAAAGCTGGCACAGGTCCATACTTTAAACTGCACCCTCAGGTGATTTCGTGCCATCCTGTGGACCTTCCAAACTCAGCCACTGAACTAAGAGTCTCCACCCCTTAGGAGCTATTTAAAAAACATTGGGGGAGGGGAATGTAAGGAAATATTTTGAAAAATATATCTCATGGGGATCATAATATGAGCTTGTTCTTAAAGGGACAGTCAAGTCCAAGAAAAACTTTCATGATTTAAATAGGGCATGTAATTTTAAACAACTTCCCAATTTACTTTTATCACCAATTTTGCTTTGTTCTCTTGGTTTTTTTAGTTGAAAGCTAAACCTATGAGGCTCATATGCTAATTTCTTAGACCTTGAAGACTGCCTCTAATCTGAATGCATTTTGACTACTAGAGGGCATTAGTTCATGTGTTTCATATAGATAATATTGAGCTCATGCATGTGAAGTGACCTAGAAGTGAGCAATTATTGGTTAAAATGCAAGTCGGTCAAAAGAACTGAAATAAGGGGGCAGTCTGCAGAGGCTTACATACAAGGTAATCACAGAGGTAAATTGTGTGTTATAACTGTGTTAGTTATGCAAAACTGGGGAATAAGTAATAAAAGGATTATCTTTCTTTTTAAACAGCATTTCTGGTGTTGACTGTCCCTTTAAATACTATTGTTGTACAACTGTTTTTAAAATAATTTTCTAAGCAGGGCATTGTAATATTTCAGTTCCAGTCTACCTTCAGTGTCTTTTTTTTGTCTTTATTAATTGGTGGCTACACACATACGCTTCTTGTCATTGGTTCACTAGCTGTGTTCAGATAGCTCTCAGTAGTCCATTGCTGCTCTGGAGCTGCACTTGTATGCCCTTTTAATTATGAGTTGTTGTGCTGTTTAAATAGTTTTGTTAGGAAAAGAAGCAATGGAAAAAAAGCAGTATACTTCTTACAGGACTATCAGTCAATACTACAGATGCACAACTAGAATTATAAATTTGCCGCTGCAGCCTGACCCTTGTGTTAGGCAGTTCAAGAAGCTGGGAATGCATAAAATCGATTCAGAACTCAGCCATTCAAATACTGCAGTATTCACTGGAATTAACAGTACTTGCTTTAATGAAATATATAATTTAATGCACAATAAGAAGTAAAGATCATATTCTTAGTTACAGTGATAAGAACAAATTAATAAGGTATTTTTATTTAGAATTTTTAAACCTTATTAAAGGGACATTTTAGCATAAAAATTACTTTCAATAAAGCATTTTCATGTTCTACTATTGAGGCTCTAACTCTATTCATTTAAACGTCACAAAGGAATTAAACAAATAAGTCCAAATTGGAGCTGCAAAGCACTGCAGCTCCTGAGCTTAACATAGACGTTGATTAGCAGAGTTGCACCTCTGTTGCTGCTGATAGGCTCAGTTGCTGTTTCCTTCTTGGGATCAGCAGATAAATATATAGAATTGGGGTGTCAGTAATACAAGAATTGCCTTTACTAAAAAATTAGAGCATACCATTTTTGTACTAGAATGTCCCTTTAAGTTAACAAGTAAATATTGTTGATGATAATTATTACATTTTTAAATCTAATGGTTCCTATTCAGTTAGCAGGGGCTTAAAGTGATATTAAAGTATTTTTTGTTGCATCTAAGAGATACATTTTTAAAATATTTTACTCCCCCCCCCCCCATCAATAAAGCAGTGGGAGATCTGTTTATCAGCCAATATGCAATCGATCCTTAAAGGGACATAATACTCATATGCTAACTCACTTGAAACTGATGCAGTATAACTGTAAAAAGCTGACAGGAAAATATCACCTGAGCATCTCTATGTAAAAAAGGAAGATATTTTACCTCACAATCTCCTCAGCTCAGCAGAGTAAGTTCTGTGTAAAAAGTTATACTCAGCTGTTCCCAGCTGCAGGTAAAAAAAAAATTAAAAATGAAGAAATAAACTGCAGCCAATCAGCATCAGCAGTGCTGAGGTCATGAACTCTTACTGTGATCTCATGAGATTTGACTTAACTCTCATGAGATTTCATAGTAAGCTTCCTTTACCTGATTGGTGAAATAATATGAAAGTGCACGAGGCTCATCCCCTAAGCTGTCCTAGGACAGACATACTAATATGCTGCTTAGAAATCCTTTACAATGGGATGTGGCTACTGAGGAACTTTTTAGGTAAAATATCTTTCTTTTTTACATAGAGATGTTCAGGTGATATTTTCTAGTCAGCTTTTTACAGCTATACTGAATCACTTTCAAGTGTTTAAACATTTGGGTATTATGGCCCTTTAAGGTATGAGAAGGTGCAATATACATGCTGCATTTAGTTTATGGTATCAAGACGTGATATATATATAGTATTATTCTTTATATAGGACACACTGGTGTTGGGTGTACAGGGGAGTAGGGCAAATAGAGAGAGGGGGTAGTGAGACTGGGCTGAGGGGCCTACACAATTTTTTTCATGCCCATGACCCTGCAAATGCTATGGGTGGCCCTGTGCTAAACTGATTTTGTTGAATATATAACTTGATTGTTTTATTTTTTTTTAATGCTTTTTTTCAGAAGAGAAGCCAGACTGCTCAATAGCAAGGTGCGAGGTGCAGTTTTCTCCACGTTGCCCTGAAGACTCTATTCTCATTGAAGGCTATGCTCCTCCCGGCGAGTGCTGCCCACTGCCCAGCCGCTGTGTATGCAATCCAGCTGGATGTCTCAGAAAAGTATGCCAGCCAGGTTACTTAAACATCCTTGTGTCCAAGGCATCAGGGAAGCCTGGGGAATGCTGTGACCTTTATGAATGCAAGCCAGGTAAAGCTCAGGCTATATTTGTCACATATGATGAACGCTCTGCTTGAGTATCTGTTAGATGGTGTTGCTTTAGAAAAAGCTAAATACAAATACAATGTTTAAAGGGACATATCCAATATTTAAAAAAGCAATCTGAAAGTTTTTGTCATTTCCACTCACCTGTATGATTGCTGTTTGTGTGGTGCTTGGGTCTTTAGTAGCGCTCATTGTCATTTTTACACACCTGCATGACTGCTGATTGTGTTCTCCAGACACCTGTAGCCGTGCTCATTGGCTTATTCATACAACTGTATAACTGTCTGTTGTCTATGTCAGTGATGACCAACATCCTAGCTCTCAGGGGCTGTAGATCAATATTAAAGAAGCCTTAAAGGGTTACTAAACCCAAATTTCTTCTTTCGTGATTCAGACAAAGCATGCGATTGTAGGCAACTTTCTAATTTATTCCTATTATCAATTTTTCTTTGTTCTCTTGGTATCTTTGTTTGAAAAGCAGGAGTATTAAGTTTAGGAGCATCGGCAAGCACTACCCAGGGTGCTGAACCAAAAATGGGCCGGCTCTTAAGTTTACATTCCTGCTTTTTCAAATAAAGATACCAAGAGAATGTTACAAAAATGATAATAGGAGTAAATTAGAAAGTTGCTTAAAAATGCATGCTCTATCTGAATCACGAAAAAAAAAAATATTGGGTTTACTATTCCTTTAAGGGCCGCATATAAATTTATTGCTATTAAACAAGCAAACAATATAAAATTATATAAATATATGATATAATAGATTTAGGTAATGTTGCAGGGTACTGTCTGCTGTTCTTTTGTCCTGAGAGCTCTAGGGCCTTAAAACTTGTACCAGTACCTATCTTTGTTATTCATTCAGCTTTGTTTAAAGGGACACTGAACCCAAATTTTTTCTTTTTTGATTCAGATAGAGCATGCAATTTTAAGAAACTTTCTAATTTACTCCTATTATCAAATTTTCTTCATTCTCTTAGTATCTTTATTTGAAATGCAAGAATGTAAGTTTAGATGCCGGCCCATTTTTGGTGAACAACCTGGGTTGTCCTTGCTGATTGGTGGATAAATTCATCCACCAATAAAAAAGTGCTATCCAGAGTTCTGAACCTAAAAAAAAGCTTAGATGCCTTCTTTTTCAAATAAAGATAGCAAGAGAACAAAGAAAATTGATAATAGGAGTAAATTAAAAAGTTGCTTAAAATTGCATGCTCTATTTAAATCACGAAAGAAAAAAATTAGGTTCAGTGTCCCTTTAAGGGAAATGAAACTAACATTTTATTTTGTGATTCAGACAGAGCACAGAATTTTAAAAAAAGTTTCCAATTTACTTCTATTATCAATTTAGCCTTGTTCCCATGCTATTCTTTGTTGAAGAGATACCTAGTTAGGCATCTAGGAGCGTTACATGGCAGGAAATAGTCTTCTTGCATTTGGATAACATTATTACAAAACTGCTGCCATATAGAGCTCCAGGCACGTGCACACTCCTGAGCTTACGTCCCTGCTTTTCAACAAAAATAAGAAGAGAATGACGAAAATTTGATAAGAGAAGTAAATGAGAAAGTTGTTTAAAATTGCATGTTCTATCTGAATCATGAAAGACAAATGTTGGTTTTCATGTCCCTTAAATGTTTGCTGCCTAATCCACCCAGTCACTGCTCAGTGCCTAAGGCATGCAGCTGTATTAGTGATTGTTGTCTAATCCGTACAGCTATGTTGGAGCTCAGATTTATGCCGCTGTATCACTCCGCATTCTCTGATCACAGTAGTGTCAATGTACATTGTCTGATTCATGCGGCTTCTTTTAGTTGAACGTGCTAGTTCTCACTGTCTAGTTAAGACAGCTAGGTCCATGATTATTCTCTTTTATCATATTGCAGTTTTTATACTCATTATCTAGATGATAAACTTTCATAATAGTTAACCTTTAGCAGCTCATAAAGTACTTGTATTGCCTTTATTTTCAGTGGTGGACAGAGTCAAGCCCTAATTAAAAAAAAGCATATGGTACAATTTTCTGTAATAGCCTAAATAAGAAAGTGAATTACAGTTCCAAGCATTTAAAGCGACACAAAACCCAATATTTTTTCTTTCGTGATTCTGATAGAGCACGCAATTGTAAGCAACTTTCTAATTTACTCCTATTATAATTTTTCTTCTTTCTCTTGCTATTTTTATTTGAAAAAGCAGGAATGTAAGCATAGAAGCCAGCCCATTTTTGGTTTAGCACCTGGGTAACGCCATTATCGAAATGTGCACAATCTTTCTATATGCACACTTTCTAAGGCATCAGAATATACATATATACATTTTGTGATTGGCTTTCTAAGGCATCAACTCCTACTGAGCATGTGCAAGAATTCACAGAATATACATATATACATTTTGTGATTGGCTGATGGCTGTCACATGACGCAGGGGCAAAGAAAATTTAACTGACATATGTCAGAAAAAAATCTACTACTCATTCTAAATTCAAACTAAATGTTTTTGCATTGTATTTTTATTATGTATTTATTGAAGGAAGTATTCTTCTGTGTTTAACGGTACTTTAACAATGTCATAACTATCATCTTACCCAAATCACCAACCAGCTAGAAAAACCTGCCCTCTCATTATGTGTCACGCAGTAGTAACTTATCCATCCTTAGACACCCCATGCAATAAGAGCCTGACACTTAAAGGGACAGTCAAGTCCCCAAAAAACTTTCATGTTTCAAATAGGGCATGTCATTTTAAACAACTTTCCAATTTACTTTTATCACCAATTTTGATTTGTTCTCTTGGTAATTCTTAGTTGAAAGCTAAACCTAGGAAGACTCATATGATAATTTCTAAGCCCTTGAAGGCCGCATCTAATCACATGCTTTTTTATTTGCTTTTCACAACAGGGGAGAGCTAGTTCTTGTGAGCCATATAGATAACATTGTGATCACGCCCGTGGCTTGTGGCAGACACTGCACTTAGAGGTCGATTTATCAAAGGCTTGGCAAGCCTTTCGACCCACTACGGCTGCAGGTTCTCACAAGAGAACCTGCACTCCGTATTTAACAAGCAGCATTCATCAGACCGCTGCTTCCTCTAATCTTTTGCCACCTCTAAAGTGGCAAAATTCAATCTCTGCGGTCTAGTCTGACCGGGGAGATTGACAGCTCCTGCCCGCGCACAGCCAATCAGGGGGCGGGATTGCACGCAAGCGCAAAATAGCACTTGTGTGCAATTCTGAATTCCGCCAGGGGAATTCAGCCTGCCAGAGGCAAGCTGTGGCAGACAGGGGCTCGTATATGCGCCCCTGTCCGCCTCAGCTTGATAAATCGCCCCCTAATAGGCTAAAATGAAAGTCAATAGATAATATATAAAATGTTGTGATCAGGGGGCTGTCAGAAGATGCTTAGATACAAAGTAATCACAGAGGTAAAAAGTATATTAATATAACTGTGTTGGTTATGCAAAACTGGGGAATGAGTAATAAAGGGATTATTTATCTTTTTAAACATCAAAAATTCTGGTGTTGACTGTCCCTTTAAATGCTTACTTACACCCCGATGGAAGGCCCATTTACCTCTAACACCTAGATGTGCAGCGCTAGTAGAATATCAGACACCTGCCAACCCTACTGCAACATAATACACTAATCAAATGAACCCAGCATTAACTAAATCCGACTATACTAATTCCCTTTAATGAATGTTTAAAAAAAATGAAATAAATTAATTATTTTTTTTTAACATAATGCCTACATATAAAAAGGATGGGAAGGAATTCTCTCTACTAGCACTTGCTTTTGTGTCCCTTTAACTTTATCCCCTTTCTATCTGGCAGCCCTTCCCTCCCTTAAACCGAGTGGTTTGCTCCACCACTAGGTCAACACCTCCACCCTACATTCCCTCACCCACCCACGCAGAGGGGGTTGCCTTTATCAGAGCAGTTCATTGACCAACAAAGTCTTAGCAAATTTGTAAAAAAAAATTTCTTTCTTTAACTGGTAGAATCAAAAAAGTGAATATTGGCATGTTTTACATCACAAAACTGACCTTGTTTTACATTGTTACTTGCTGTGAAAATGAGCAACCACATCTCTTATACAACATGAGGGATTTCTGCATAATGTATGATGTGAGTGATACACTAATGTGTTATGCGTTTATATTTTATGCATAAATGCATGCGTCACTACACGTTAATTACATTTTGCCATTCTCCTTAGCTGTTTTCTACTTCTGTTGTCAAAGCCATTGTGTTTTCTGGTTAAACACTGGTGTTTAGATTTCATGTTCTGACAAAATTAAATCAGGTGTTTTTGAGATATCTTACATAAGCACATTTTTCTTACTCCTATAAACTATTTTATATATACTATTAAATTTAAAAACAAGATTTTTTTTTATTTATTAATGTTTTTATTAAATTTTTCACATTACAGGAAAAAGTACATTAATGATCATACAGTGTTTATAGGTATACATATCCTTCTGAGATAACTTATTAAAAACAAGATTTTATGTAATTTTTTTTAAATTTCTTTTTATTAAACAAAACTTTAAAATACATAATGTCCCAATCTAGGGATATCAATACATTCAGAGTAATAGACAGTTTTGCATTTTCCCTTTTTTCTTCCCATATCCCCTCCGCCCCCAACCCCCTTTACATTTTAATAGAAACTCAGTACACACCTGTGTTTATAACAATTAAGTATCGTTTCTAACAGTGTCTCTGTAATTTGTAAATAAAGTTGCACATTTTTTCTCTTTATTCTTTTTTCTCCCTTTCTCCCTTCCCTCCCCAGCTCCCACTGTCCTCCCCCCTCCCATATACATCTATAGAACAGAGTATTTAACATTATTAAATAAAAGAGCCAACAGTGGCCGTGCCTTGTATTATCGGGGCTCCAGTGTTCCCTAACCATATTAAAGAGCTGAGAAAGAGAGAAAAAAAAAAAAAAAGGGGGAGAAGAAAGTAAATGTAACCACAGCTTATGAGTAAGCTGCCTTACCGTGGGAGATTTCCTCTCTATCCACAAAGATAGAACACAGTTTCTATCTAACAGAAAAACCAAGGGCAAGATAGGGCATAGCCTATTTAAACTAATGTCCCAATCTAGAAAACAAATCATCTCCAAGCTAATAATGAGTTTGAGATTAAAAGTTGTTAATAGCCAGCGTTGTAACCTGCCCCAAAAGTTCCTAATGCCAGGACAATCATAAAAATAATGATAAAAATCTGGGGCAGGTATTGAGCATTTGACACATTGATTACTAATTAATGTGTTCCAACGTGAAATACGTTTAGGAGTAAGATAGTCTTGATGTAACATACGAACCTGAGATTCTCACAGCTGAGAGGACAAGGTGACTTTTTTGGTCTTTTCTAAACTTTTTTTAAGAATTGGAGTAGTTATATTTCCAATCCTCAACTTCCACTTATCTAAGAGGGTCTCTTGCAACTCTAGTGCTGTTTTACGTAGTCAAATTTGGTAAAATAGTGTAATTGAGTAATGTCACTTTTTAAATGCAGTATGTATAACCGCAAAGGGTGAGGGGCTCCAAAAGTTCTAATTTTTATCTTTGCGACTATTAATATAGTGTCTTGTCTGTAAATAAGCATAGAAGTGGGTACGGGTATATTAAATTGTTTACTCAGTTCCTGAAAAGATTTCACTGTATGAGAGGACTGGTCCAGGAGGCATCCAACCACACTTAACCCCTTAGTCTCCCATACACGAAAAGGCAAAGATTCTGTGCCTGTGGGAAAATCAAGATTTCCTATTAGAGGTATATATTTAGAATCAGGTTGGGAGATGTTCAAATGTTTAAAAAGATAGCTTCCAAGCTCGCAATGGATCTTTATATAAGATATTATTTTTTACCAATAGTGGTAGTTTACCCCTATCCGTGAACGGAAGAGAGGATATATTAATATCCCCCAGAACCGCTTGTTCTAAGTGTTTATGGTAAAAATGTGCAGTATCCAGCTGCCAATCAAGCACCAGTCTAAGAAGAACTGCCCAGTTATAGAATCTGAAGTCTGGTAATCCCAACCTGCCATCGGAGTATGGGAGAAAAAGTTTTCCCACCGCTATGCGTGGTTTTTTGTTTTTCCAAAGAAAGCGTTTAATAGCTCGATTAAGTGATAAAAGATCTTCTCTATGAATTAAAAAAGGTAACATAAATAGAGTATATAAAATTTGTGGTAGTGTAACAATCTTAATTAAATTAATGCGTCCTGATAAGGATAGTGGCAACAAAGACCAGCTATCAAGCTGCTGGGAAGCCTGTGTGCATTGTCTATTAATATTACGCTGATAAACATAGTTGGGATTCTGGTGAAGGAGAATACCTAAATAGGTTAAAGACGAGGTGACCACTTTAAAAGGGTATATTGTTCTACTGTGCGGCCGTTTCCTTAACCATAATATTTCAGATTTTGATATATTTATTTTATAGCCTGAGAAAATACCAAATTTTTCTATAATATTAAGAATTTTGGGAATAGAATTTGCAGGATCATCTACGAAAAGCAACATATCGTCTGCATAGAGTGCTAGGTGATGATAAGAACCATTGATATTAATTCCTGTGTAAGCATGACGTAATTTATGAGCCAGTGGCTCCAGTGCCAGATCAAAAAGGAGGGGCGAGAGTGGGCAACCTTGTCTGATTCCTCTTTGTAGAGGGATGTCACCCGAGAAAAAAACAATAGCCATTATTCGTGCCATCGGTGCAGAGTAGATATTAGACACCGCCTGTAAGAAAGAACCCTGTATGTTCAAAAGTCTCATAGTGTTCAGGAGATGTTGCCATTCAACACGATCGAAGGCCTTCTCTGCATCCAAAGATAGCAGGAAGGCCTCCTTTAGGATTTGATTTAATTTTATTTTATTTAATTGTAGAAAATTAGTAGATTTCACAGTATTAAAGTGTTTTATAGTTCATTTTCTTTTTACTCCCTCGTCTCTATGTTTTAATCCAGGGCCAGTAAACTTTTATAAGAGTATGTGGCAAAATCGACAATGATCTTATAAAAACTACTTTTGAGTGCTTATGGTATATTTTTTAAAATATAAAGTACCTTAAAGAGGCATTTCAAATATAGTAATATATTATTATAAGGGTCTTAAACAAGTTCGCTTGAGTGCAATCTAATTTAACGGGTGTTGGGTTATCGCAACTGAAGACCTCGCATAAAGGGTTAGGGCTAGACCTCGCATAAAGGGTTAGGGCTAAAATAAAAGTTGCACCAAACACAACATAAATACATTAAAATAAACTGTTAAACTCAATATATACACTATCCGTTTAAAACTATTCATATAAATATTCATAAAAATATTTGTATAAGGGTTCAAAGGTATATGGCCATGTATTTAACTGCAAAGGGCTATAATATATACAGTGTGTGTATATATATATATATATATGTATATATACTATCTCACAAAAGTGAGTACACCCCTCATATTTTAGTAAATATTTTATTATATCTTTTTATGTAACAACACTGAAGAAATGACACTTTGCTACAATGTAAAGTAGTGAGTGTACAGCCTGTATAACTGTAAATTTGCTGTCCCCTCAAAATAACTTAACACACAGCCATTAATGTCTAAATCGTTGGCAACAAAAGTGAGTACACCCCTAAGTGGAAATATCCAAATTGGGCCCAATTAGCCATTTTCCCTCCCCAGTGTCATGTGACTCGTTAGTGTTACAAGGTCTCAGGTGTGACTGGGGAACAGATGTGTTAAATTTGGTGTTATCGCTCTCACACTCTCTCACACTGGTCACTGGAAGTTCAACATGGCACCTCATGGCAAAGAACTCTCTGAGGATCTGAAAAAAAGAATTGTTGCTCTACATAAAGATGGCCTAGGCTATAAGAAGATTGCCAAGACCCTGAAACTGAGCTGCAGTACGGTGGGCAAGACCATACAGCGGTTTCACAGTACAGGTTTCACTCAGAACAGGCCTCGCCATGGTCGACCATAGAAGTTGAGTGCACGTTCTCAGCGTTATATCCAGAAGTTGTTTTTTTGGAAATAGATGTATGAGTGCCATATATATATATATGTGTGTGTGTGTGTATGTCTTAATAATAATTATATTTAATAATGTGTTTTACTATGTATTTACTGTAAATATTTCACATTCCAATGTTCTTCACATACAGGAAAATATATGTCTGTATACACCTATACCTATATATCTATTCCTATAGACATACTTCGGGTTGAGTGCTTTAGGTCTTACACAGTTATTGCTTTTGCAATATCCGAGGTCCTGAAGTTAGCGCGCGTAGGGTTTGTTCGTGTGCAAAAGTTTTACCTGCAACTTGTAATATGTGTGCTAACCTGCGGTGTTTACGCTCGAGTGGGAACGCTAAATAGCACACCACTTGTAATCTAGCCCATAATGTATAACAAATACTGTTGTCCCTGTGACTTAGTGATAGATGTCTACATAACATTAATGATGGTTCCTAATAATTAGTTATATGATTTTGAATGGGACTCTTCACAAGGGATTAATGGGTTTTTTTTTTTAGTGTATCATTTTTGATTTTGCCAGTGAGGGGACTAAAAGTGACATTAAACACTGAGATTCTAATGTAAAATGTTCAATTGTTTATACTTGTATTATTCATTTTCTCTACCTTTTCTGTAATTTTATTTTGAAAACTGTGAACTTTCTAATTCCTGCTATATTCACCACAGTCAATGGTTGTTCACTCTAGTAAACTATTTATGACTGTTCTTAATTGGACTTAGCAAAGAAGGAAACCTAGGTTATAAAATGGAGGCACCTGTTGCAAATAATATAATTTAAAAAAAAAATACATCTGCATATTTTTCCCAGACTAATCTTGGCTTTGAATACATAATTCTTTCTAGTATTTAGTTAGTGTTTAATGTCCCTTTAAATTGATCCCAAAGATGTTGAATTGGTCAAACCTACTTATGGTTTTGGCTGTGTTACATCTTTTTTTCCACATGTTTGTTTATCTGATTTCTATATTATCTATTTCAATTTCACCATCTCTTCACATAATCCAAAAGAATCAGAAGTCAAACTAAATAGAAGAGGTTTAATTTATGTATAGCAGTGTGTTGTAATACACAAAGAGTTTCACATTGAATCATATTTTTCTGACACCAAGTGGAGAATTAAGTGTTTAAAGAGCTGCTCAGAATAGCCTGAGTATAAAACCCTTGTTCATATTCAGTTAAAAGCATACTTTAACAGTTCCACATCTAATAGTTTAACAGAATAATACAATTGATCTGTTCCAGTCAAGCCACAGTTTTTTCCATCTCAAGGTTGAATTATATGGCCAAATTATTTAAATTATAGGCAAAGATAATACTGGAGCTGGATCATTAAAATATACAGTTATGATAGGCATTAAAGTGATCAAAAAATAATCTTAAAAACAGGGGCACTTTTATTCATTAATGTTTACAAAGACACATTCTTTAAAATACCTTTGCTTTATGGTAAACATAACGCAGATCCTCCGTCCGCATCAGCTGCTTTCTTTATGCCCCCTTTGGCGTCCAGCTCGTAAGGCACGCAACGATTGGAGGAAGCCGGATTCGTCATCCATATAATAAATAAAGCAGCTGATGCGGGCGGAGGATTGCCGGTCTGGCCCATCGCTGGAAATGATTTCCGGATCTGGGAGTGAACGGCAGAGGGTGCAGAGTATTGAGGGGGGCAGCTACACTACAAAACAATTGGGGTTTTATTGTATTTATATTAAAAAAGCACATTTTGTAGCAAACTGGGTACTGTCAGACATCTGTCAGTACCCAAGATGGCGGAAAATAGGTAGAGGGGGAGGGTTAGAGAGCTGTTTGAGGTGGATCGGGAGGTTGGGGCTTGGCTTAGGGGGATCCTACACTGCAGAAAAAAAAAAATATATATATATATATATATATATATATATATATATAAAAAGCCTTTTATTTTAGTACTCGCAGACTTTCTGTCAGTACTTAAAGGGACATGAAACCCAAAAAATTTCTTTCATGATTCAGATACAGAATACAATTTTAAACAACGTTCTAATTTACTTCTATTATCTAATCTGTTTCATTCTCTTGGTATCATTTGTTGAAGGAGCAGCTATGCACTAATGGTTTCGATTCTGAACACATGGGTGAGCCAATCACAATCAATATCTATATGCTGCCACCAATCAACAGCTAGAACCTAGGTTCTCTGCTGCTCCTGAGCTTGCCTTGATAAACCTTTCTGCAAAGGATAACAAGAGAAGGAAGCAAATTGAAAAATAGAAGTAAATTGGAAAATTGTTTAAAATTGTATTCTCTATCTGAATCATGAAAGAACATTTTTGGGTTTCATGTCCCTTTAAGATGGCGGTAATAATTGTGGGGTGAGAAAGGGAGCTGTTTGAGGGGGGTCAGGGAGGGATAAGGGGTTGGGATGTGTCAGGTGGGAGGCTGATCTCTACACTAAAGCTAAAATTAACCCTACAAGCTACCTAATTATCCCCTTCACTGCTGGACATAATACAAGTGTGGTGCGCAGCGGCATTTAGCGGCCTTTTAATTACCAAAAAGTAATGCCAAAGCCATAAATGTCTGCTATTTCTGAACAAAGGGGATCCCAGAGAAGCATTTACAACCATTTGTGCCATTATTGCACAAGCTGTTTGTAAATAATTGCAGTGAGAAACCTAAAGTTTGTGAAAAAGTTAACTTTTTTTATTTTTTTTTATTTGATTGTATTTGACGGTGAAATGGTGTTATGAAATATACCAAAATGGGCCTACATCAATACTTTGGGTTGTCTACTAATTAAAAATATATGCATGTGAAGGGTTATTTAGGGATTCCTAACTGATATCAATGTTACAATATAACTATCACTAATTTTTTAAGAAAAAATGGTTATAGCAAAGTGCTACTTGTACTTATCGCCCTATAGCTTGCAAAAAAAGCAAAGAACATGTAAACATTGGGTATTTCTAAACTCAGGACAGAATTTAGAAACTATTTAGCATGGGTGTTTTTTGGTGGTTGAAGATGTGTAACAGATTTTGGGGGGTCAAAGTTAGAAAGAGTGTGTTTTCTTCCTAATTGGAAAGAGTCCACAGCTGCATTCATTACTTTTGGGAAATAAGAACCTGGCCACCAGGAGGAGGAAGACACCCCAGCCAAAGGCTTAAATATTCCTCCCACTTCCCTCATCCCCCAGTCATTCTTTGCCCAGGAGTGGGTTCTGAGATACATTGTCATCTTCAGGAACTAGGTTGGCATTGTAGCTAGCCCCCTGGGTTTACAAGTAGAGGGTCCCGGGTTACCATTCACCTTCGGGATCTGGGTGTAACCTCTCTCTCGGGGATGCAGTGGGTCTCGTTAAGGTTATGTGCTTCCCCTTTTGGAGCCCTGTGTGTAGGTCTAGCGGCTTTGATTGCCTGGAAGTGTGCCCTATGTCTGGGAGTTCTCCTTTTGCAATCTGTTCTCTTGCTGGCCGCTTTTTACTTCTCAGCAAGTATTCTTCTGTGTCATCCTAATGATGGCTGCATGTTCTTGAGGAGGAGAGTAGGAGGTCATGAGAAGAGCAAAGGGGACGGGAGGGAGAGTGTCTGGAGACAAAGTCTGATATATAGGGGGGAGCAGTGCAGTTGAGGGCTTTGTATGTTCGAGTGAGCATTTTGTGTTTAATCCTAGAGGCAAGAGAAAGCCAGTGAAGGGATTGGCAGAGAGATGTAGCAAATGAAGAGTGATGTGTAAGGAAGATGAGCCTGGAAGAGACATTCATTATGGATTGTAAAGGAGCTAGGCGGCAGCTAGGAAAACCAGAGAGGACAGAGTTGCAGTAATCGAGGCAGGAAAGGATGAGAGAGTGGATTGAAATCTTAGTTGTGTCTTGTGTAAGGAAATGTCTAATTTTAGAGATGTTTTTAAGGTGGAAGCGACAGGCTTTAGCCAAAGACTGAATGTGAGGAGTGAAAGAAAGATATGAGTCAAATGTGACACCAAGACATCAGCGTTGCGGGGTAGAGGTAATGATGGAGTTGTCGGCAGTTATAGAGAGATTGGGGGTGGAGATTTTGGAAGAAGAGGGGGAAATAAGGAGCTCAGTTTTGTAGAGATTTAGATTGAGATTGTGAGAGGACATCTAGGAAGAGATGTGAGAAAGACAGTTAGTGACACGGGTTAGCAAGGAAGGAGATAGGTCTGGTGCAGAGAAGTAGATTTGGGTGTCTTCGGCATACAAATGATATTGGAAACCATGGGACTTAATTAGGTAACCTAATGATGACGTGTAGATTGAGAAGAGAAGGGGACCAAGGACAGAGCCTTGCGGTACTCCGACAGAAAGTGGTGACGGGGCAGAGGAGGCCCCAGAGAAGGCTATACTAAAGGTACGGTTTGACAGGTAGGAAGAGAACCACGAGAGGGCTGTGTCACAGATGCCGAAGGATTGGAGGGTTTGGTGCAAAAGAGGGTGGTCAACAGTATTAAAGTCTAGAGTACTTTATAGAAACTAAACGTTTACACTTACATCAACTAAGATAATGGTAAAATGTACATCTACAGATTATTCTAAGGCTAATATTTGCTTAGAATACATCATTATTTGTAGCATTCATTTACTGCATAATATCCCTTTAAACTATTTTTTTGAGTGGCATTGACAAAAAAAATAAGTTTTGCATACACAGTAAGGTGTATCCCCCCTAATTCTAATAAAAAAAGAAAACTGATCATTTAGTTTGGGCTGCTTCATAACCTTAATGTTTTCATATTTTTATTTAATATAATTATGAGATAAAATAAATATAAAAGACCATATTAGTCAATGATTTATAGCATGTATTCATGGTAGAAAATTATTTGCAAAGTTTTAACCTATTTCAGGGAAGCAATACCAAAGAATTAAGACAGTTTGTCAAGTGACAAAATAGGTCATTTTATTTTGACAATGCTATTTTAATATTGGTTTTAGTTTATATTTTTGGCGTTTTGCAGTAAAATTAGCTACTATGAAGTTTAAGCTTGTTTTCCTTATAGGATCAGAAATCATAAAACCATCTGTCTGACACTGAGCAGTTGCTAGCAGCGTTTAAATTAGCAAACAAAACCCTAATCTAACACAGCATATCGAAAAAGATTGAAAAAGAATATTGTATATTTTGTGAGACAGCAAATTAACTGATTTGTTAAAGCATACAAAAGGATAGTAAAGTCAAAATTAAACTTTCATGATTCAGACAGTGCGATTTTAATCAACTTTCCAACTTACTTCTGTTATCTAATTTGCTTCATTCTTTTGGAAACCTTTGTTGAAAATCGTGCCTTGGTAGGATTAGGAGCAATACAGCTCTACTGAGGGCTTGCTGCTGATTGGTGGCTGTACATAAATGCCCCTTGTCATTAGTTTATCACATATATTCAGCTAGCTCCCAGTAGTGCATTGCTGCAACTTCAACAAAGGATACCAAGAGAATAAAACAAGAAGTAAATTGGATAGTTAATTAAAATCGCACTCTCTTATGCATGAAAGTTTAATTTTCACTTTACTGTCACTAAAAAGTCGCTCACGGTGCCAAGTAGACAATGTACACACAGAGCAATAGTTAGAAACCTACTCCTGCAGACCACCCATCTGTCCCTATTTGAGATGGACAGTCTCTAATTCTTAGCTCTGTCCCTCTGAGACAGCCATATGTCCCAATTTGCAGAATTTCCTACCAATAGACACACCCAACTACTGCCCAGATACACCAATGATCCCACTCACTATCCATCTGTTACCCTTGGTTTATTTTTTTCTGTAATTTGACTTTTTTATTTTTTGTAACATTAGCTTGGGGGTTTGTATTTTTTAAACATAGACCGGGCAGGCTTATTGCCTAGTAGTACAATAATTTAAATAACTGCAAACATTAAAGGGCCATAATACCCAAATGTTTAAACACTTGAAACTGATGCAGCATAGCTGTAAAAAGCTGACTAGAAAATATCTCCTGAACATCTCTATGTAAAAAAGAAAGATATTTTACCTCAAAAGTTCCTCAGTAGCCACCTCCCATTGTAAAGGATTTTTGAAGCAGCATTTTAGTGTGTCTGTCCTGGGACATCTGAAGGGATGAGCATCGTGCACTCTCATCTTATTTCACCAATCAGGTAAAGGAAGCTTACTATGAAATCTCATGAGAGTTAAGTCAAATCTCATGAGATCACAGTAAGAGTTCATGACCTCAGCACAGCTGATGCTGATTGGCTGCTGCTGTTTTTTTTTTTTTTTTTACCTGCAACTGGAAGCAGCTGAGTATAACTTTTTACACAGAACTTACTCTGCTGAGCTGAGGAGATTGTGAGGTAAAATATCTTCCTTTTTTACATAGAGATGCTCAGGTGATATTTTCCTGTCAGGTTTTTACAGTTATACTGCATCAGTTTCAAGTGATTTAGCATATGAGTATTATATCCCTTTAACTCAATATTATTTTGAGTAGTGGTATATAATTTTAGGATTTTATTTTATCAGAATGTTCAAGTCAATGGGGCCTATCTATCAAGCTCCGTATAGAACTTGAGGGCCCGTGTTTCTGGCGAGCCTGAAGGCTCGCCAGAAACACCAGTTATGAAGCAGCGGTCTAAAGACCGCTGCTCCATAGCCTGTCCACCTGCTCTGAGGAGGCAGACAGACATCGCCACAATTCAACCCGATCGAATACGATTGAGTTTATTGACACCCCCCTGATAGCGATTGATTGGCCGCAAATCTGCAGGGGGCGGCGTTGTACCAGAAGTTCACAAGAGCTGCTGGTGCAATGCTGAATGTGGAGAGCGTATTGCCCTCCGCATTCAGCGAGGTCTGTCGGACATGATCCGCAATTTCGGATCATGTCCAACAGGCCTTTCATAAATAGGCCCCAATATGCGCATCTTTTGTTCAGCTTATATGGGCACAATAACATCATTTAATTACCATTATAAGAACCATGAAGGCCTTTTTTGTAACAAGGATGGGTCATTGTGATAACAATAGATACTAAATAGGAATTGGTGCCTGAATTCTTGTTTGTCTGTGTAAACAAAAATGACCATGGAAATATATTTATCTAAACTACAGACCCAATTTATTTGTTATCATTTTCTAATTCTGCTTCTAAACAATATTAAAGAGACATGAAATCAAAATTACATTTTTGGAATTAATAAAATAAATAGATTTAAAAAAAAAGAATGTTTCAATTTTCTTTGCTTATAAAATTTACCTTTTTCTTTTCATACTGTTGTTGAAATGTCTTTTCCATGAGGTAGTATCAGGAGCATGCACATGTCTATAGCACTAAATGGCAGCAGTGTTTGCAACAATGTTCTACGTGCACGCTCCTGAGACTACCCCAGCATATTCTTGCGGAAAGGAGTTAAAGGAATAGTCGTAACAAAAATTTAACTTTCATAATTCAGATAGAGCATGCAATTTTAAGCAACTTCCTAATTTACTCCTATTATCAAATTTTCTTTGTTCTCTTGGTATCTTTATTTGAATGTAAACTTTATTTGAATGTAAACTTAGACACCAATCAGAAAGTGCTACTCAGGTGATGAACCAAATATGGGCCGGCTGCTATGTTTACATACTTGCTTTTTTAAATAAAGATACCAAGAGAACAAAGAAAAAATAATAATGTCTGAAGAATGTGATATGAGGCATCATTTTCTATAATCCAATTTCCCTTCTTAGGCTGTAGTTATTCAGACCTTCCAAACCTTGTGGGTCCTGCTGGATTGTGACAGTTTAGTGGGTCTGCCTGCTTTCCGGCCAGGCAAATATCCCAGTTCTTGAGAACTGCCCTGGCCCAAACCATAACTCCCCCAGTTTCCGCCCATTCCTGCCTGTGCTATGCCCATCCCACATACAACACACCCAGTTTTCTAAACAGACAATGTTGCCAGCCGGTGGCATTATGAATTAGCCAGTTGGGGGCAGTGTAATGCTTTGCAATATTCTAACATTTTCTGTATTTATAACATGTAGTTAATCTATCCAAAGCACAAATGAATTGCATCATTTAGCATAAATTGCTTTTTGTTGATTATGTGTGCAACAAACAAGTCAACATTAAACTTTTATGATTCAGATACAGTGTGCAATTTTAATCAACTTTCTAATTTACTTCTATTATCTAATTTGCTTTCGAGTTTCTATTATCTAATTTGCTTTACGAGTTTGGCATTATGGGTGAAAAATAATTGTTATGCTTCATAACGCTGCTTTTTCCCTAACGCCGCTATTACAAGTCTTGTCAGAAAAGGTGTACCGCACACCTTTTTGGCCATCACGCAACGTCAGTACCGCACTTTTTAAAAAGTCCTTTTTCAATGGGACTTCCATAGCGCCGGTATTACGAGTTGGCCTGGGAGGCCACAAAGTGAGCGGTAAACCCTATACTGACAAGATCCGTACCGCCATCTAAAGTCAGTAGTTATGAGTTTTACGTTACAAAGCTGTAGCATAAAACTCATAACGAAAGAGTCACAAAGTACACTAAACACCCATAAACTACCTATTATCCCCTAAACAAAGACTTCCTGCATTGCAAACACTAAAATAAAATTATTAACCCCCAATCTTCCGCTCCGGACATCACCGCCACTTAAAAAATGTATTAACCCCTATTCCGTCACTCCCCGACATCGTCACCACTATAATAAACCTATTAACCCCTAAATCGCCACCCTCCCGCATCACAAACACTATTTAAAGATTATTAACCCCTAATCTGCCGTCCGCCCACAACGCCGCTATAATAAACCTATTAACCACTGAACCGCAAGCCCCCCACAACGAAATATACTAAAATAAATGATTAACCCCTAAACCTCTGGCCTCCCACATCACTACATAAATATATTAACCCCTAAACCTAACCCTAACGTAAGCCTAAGTCTAACCCTAACACCCCCTAACTTAAATATAATTAAAATCTAAATAGAACTTACAATTATTATCTTAATAATTCCTATTTAAAACTAAATACTTACCTATAAAATAAAAAATAAGCTAGCTACAATATTACTAATAGTTATATTGTAGCTATCTTAGGTTTTATTTTTATTTCACAGGTAAGTTTGTATTTATTTTAACTAGGTAGACTAGTTAGTAAATAGTTATTAACTGTTTACTAAATACCTAGTTAAAATAAGTACAATGTTACCTGTAAAATAAAACCTAACCTGCCTTACACTAAAACCTAACATTAGAATAAAATGAAATAAATTAAATTAATAAAATACAATTATCTAAATTACAACAAAAAAAATAAACACTAAATTACACAAAATAAAAAACAAAATTATCAAAAATAAAAATGAATTACTCCTAATCTAATAGCCCTATCAAAATAAAAAAGCCCCCCCAAAATAGAAAAAAACCCTAGCCTACACTAAACTGCCAATGGCCTTTAAAAGGGCCTTTTGCGGGGCATTGCCCTAAAGAAATCAGCTCTTTTACATAGCAATTAAAAATGCAAACACCCCCCCAACAGTAAAACCCACACAACCAAACCCCCCAAATAAAATTCTATCTAAATAAACCTAAGCTAACCATTGCCCTGAAAAGGGCATTTGGATGGGCATTGCCCTTAAAAGGGCATGTAGCTCTTTTGCCATTCCCTGAAAAGGGCAATCAGCTCTTTTACGAAATGCCCAAACCCTAAGCTAAAAATAAAACCCACTCCAAAAAAATTTAAAAAAACCTAACACTAACCCCCGAAGATCCACTTACAGTTTTCGAAGTCCGGACATCCATCCACATTCAGCCGGCGAAGTCTTCATCCAAGCGGGCAGAAGTCTTCAACGAAGCAGGCAGAAGTCCTCATCGAAGCGGGCAGAAGTCTTCATCCAGACTGCATCTTCTATCAACATCTATCCGGCACGGAGCGGGTCCATCTTCAAGACATCCGGCGCGAAGCATCCTCTTCTTCCGATCGTCGCTGGAAAATGAAGTTCCCTTTAAGTGACGTCATCCAAGATGGCGTCCCTTACATTCCGATTGGCTGATAGAATTCTATCATGCAATAGGAATTAAAGGGAAAAAAATCCTATTGGGTGTTGCAATCATATATATATGTATATATGGATATCTATTTATAAATACTTAGAACATATTTCTCTATGTGAAGAACATTGGAATATGAAATAGTTACAGTAAATACATCTTTTCATCTACATGTGTGTGTATATATATATATATATATATATATATATATATATATATATATATATATATATATATATATATACAGTGGGGCAAAAAAGTATTTAGTCAGCCACCAATTGTGCAAGTTCTCCCACTTAAGAAGATGAGAGAGGCCTCTAATTTTCATCATAGGTATACCTCAACTATGAGAGATAGAATGTGGAAACAAATCCAGACAATCACATTGTCTGATTTGGAAAGAATTTATTTGCAAATTATGGTGGAAAATAAGTATTTTGTCAATATCAAAAGTTCATCTCAATACTTTGTTATATATCCTTTGTTGGCAATGACAGAGGTCAAACGTTTTCTGTAAGTCTTCACAAGGTTGTCACACACTGTTGCTGGTATGTTGGCCCATTCCTGCATGCAGATCTCCTCTAGAGCAGTGATGTTTTGGGACTGTCGCTGGGCAACACAGACTTTCAACTCCCTCCAAAGGTTTTCTATGGGGTTGAGATCTGGAGACTGGCTAGGCTACTCCAGGACCTTGAAATGCTTCTTATGAAGCCACTCCTTCGTTACCCGGGCGGTGTGTTTGGGATCATTGTCATGCTGAAAGACCCAGCCACGTTTCATCTTCAATGCCCTTGCTGATGGAAGGAGGTTTGCACTCAAAATCTCACGATACATGGCCCCATTCATTCTTTCATGTACACGGATCAGTCGTCCTGTTCCCTTTGCAGAGAAACAGCCCCAAAGTATGGTGTTCTTTGGTTGCAACTCAGCATTCTCTCTCCTCCAAACACGACGAGTTGTATTTCTACCAAACAGTTCTACTTTGGTTTCATCTGACCATATGACATTCTCCCAATCCGCTTCTGGATCATCCAAATGCTCTCTAGCATACTTCAGACGGGCCCGGACATGTACTGGTTTAAGAAGAGGGACACGTCTGGCACTGCAGGATCTGAGTCCCTGTCAGCGTAGTGTGTTACTGATGGTAGCCTTTGTTACGTTAATCCCAGCTCTCTGCAGGTCATTCACTAGGTCCCCCTGTGTGGTTCTGGGATGTTTGCTCACTGTTCTTGTGATCATTTTGACCCCACAGGGTGAGATCTTGCGTGGAGTCCCAGATCGAGGGAGATTATCAGTGGTCTTGTATATCTTCCATTTTCTAATTATTGCTCCCACAGTTGATTTCTTCACACCAAGCTGCTTGCCTATTGCAGATTCAGTCTTCCCAGCCTGGTGCAGGTCTACAATTTTGTTTCTGGTGTCCTTCGACAGCTCTTTGGTCTTCACCATAGTGGAGTTTGGAGTGTGACTTGAGGTTGTGGACAGGTGTCTTTTATACTGATAACAAGTTCAAACAGGTGCCATTAATACAGGTAATGAGTGGAGGACAGAGGAGCCTCTTAAAGAAGAAGATACAGGTCTGTGAGAGCCAGAAATCCTGCTTGTTTGTAGGTGACCAAATACTTATTTTCCACCATAATATGCAAATAAATTCTTTCCAAATCAGACAATGTGATTGTCTGGATTTGTTTCCACATTTTGTCTCTCATAGTTGAGGTATACCTATGATGAAAATTACAGGCCTCTCTCATCTTCTTAAGTGGGAGAACCTGCACAATTGGTGGCTGACTAAATACTTTTTTGCCCCACTGTATATATATATATATATATATATATATATATATATATATATATATATATATATATATATATATATATATACAGTAGATATGTATTTTTGAATTTATATGTGTAAACATGTCTGAAAATACAGGTATACACATATAAATACATATGTACACTCATACATATATATGTATATGTGGTTCTCTTCCTATCAGTCTATCCGTACCTTTAGTGTAGCCTTCTCTGGGGCATCCTCTGCCCCGTTATCACTTTCTGTTGGGTTACCACAAGGCTCTGTCCTCTGTTCCCTTCTCTTCTCAATCTACACATCATCATTAGATTCCTTAATACAGTCTAACGGGTTTCAATATCTTTTGTATGCCGATGACACCCAAATCTACCTCTCTGCACCAGGCCTATCTCCTTCCTTGCTAACCCCTGTCACTACCTGCCTTTCTCATATCTCATCTTGTATGTCCTTTCACTACCTTAAGCTAAATTTCTTCAAAACTGAGCTCCTTATTTTCCACCCTTCTTCAAAAATCTCCACACCACTTCTCTATAACTGTTGATAACTCCATCATTACCCCTACCCCACATGCCCAATTTCTTGGGGTCACACTT
This sequence comes from Bombina bombina, assembly GCF_027579735.1. NCBI lineage: Eukaryota > Metazoa > Chordata > Amphibia > Anura > Bombinatoridae > Bombina > Bombina bombina. Next base: position 925,141,653 of record NC_069502.1, read on the forward strand.
GACTCAGATCTTTCTTTCATTCCACCTTAAAAACATCTCTACAATTTGATATTTCCTTACACAAGACACAGCTAAGATTTTTATCTCTAATCCTTTTTTTTCCGACTACTTCAACTCCATCCTCTCTGGTCTCCCTAGCTACCGCCTAGCTCCTTTACAATCCATAATGAATGCCGCTGCCAGGCTCATTTTCCTTACACGTCACTCTTCATCTGCTGCACCTCTCTGCCAATCCCTTCACTGGCTTTCTCTTGCCTCCAGGATTAAACACAAAATTCTGACTCTGACATACAAAGCCTTCAACTGCACTGTTCTCTCCTACATCTCAGATCTTGTCTCCAGATACTCTCCCTCCCGACCCCTTCGCTCTGCTCACAATCTCCTCTCTTGTTACCTCCTCACATTCCCATTTACAAGACTTTTCCAGCCTGGCTCCCATCTTGTGGAACTCCCTGCCTCGCTCCACAAGACTCTCCCCTAGTTTTGAAAGCTTCAAACGCTCCCTAAAGACTGTACTATTCAGGGATGCATACAACCTACACTAACCTTTTCTAACTCTATTGCTATCCCCATTGAACCCCATAGCATGTAAGCCTATGAGCCCAGCTGTTTGCAGATTGCCTTCATAAGAGCCGACTACAACAGTGCAACTCTCGGCAGGGCTCTCTACCCATTTGATCCCTATAAATGTTATCTTGTATACCGCCTATGTTTATAGTGCTGCGGAATCTGTTGGTGCTCTACAAATACCTGATAATAATAAATATATATATATATATATATGTATATTAATTAAACATGTTTATGTATAAATCTCTACGCTAAAGCCTGTTGAAGTTTCTTTTTTCTAAAACCCGAGACCTCATATCTTTGAGCCCTTATTACTTTTTATTGCAATTTATTTAATAATTTGTATAGATAGTGTTATTATGTGTGTAACACTTTTTATTCGAGCGTAAAACTTAACCAGAGTTCAGAAGTTGCAATATCTCTACACACCTTAAATTCAATTGCACTCAAGCGATTGCATTTACTTTCAACTTGTAGTATGCATGCTACTTCCGATGCGCGCAAACTGCTGCGATAAACCCAATATCGCTCACGCGCAACTGCGCCGCTCGTAATCTAGCGTTAAATAGGTCCAAAGGAAATCACAGAGATCCATGGTATGACTCTCCTGTTGCAAACCCACCGCTATAAATCCCTTCACCTCCCTTTCTGGAAAGCCTCTGGGAAATGTTTGGAGGTATGATTTATATAGAACCTGCCAATCATTTCTAACAGGCTGTTAACCATGAAAATGGCTGTCAAAAATAAGCAATAATTTTCTTTCTAAATACTATAAAGTTATAGGACGTACATGTAAATAAAGATGGGGTTAAAGGGATACTGAACCCAATTTTTTTCTTTCTTTATTAAGATAGAGCATGGAATTTTAAAAAACTTTCTAAATTACTCCTATTATCAATTTTTCTTTGTTCTCTATGGTATATTTATTTGAAAAAGCAGGAATGTAAGCTTATAAGCCGGCCTGAACTTTGGTTCAGTTCAGAAGAAAAATTGATAATATGAGTAAATTAGAAAGTTGCTTAAAATGTCATGCTCTATCTGAATCATGTATGCAAAAGTTTAGGCAACCCTGACAATTTCCATGATTTTCATTTATAAAAATTGGGGTATTTGGATCAGCAATTTCATTTTGATCTATCAAATAACTGAAGGACACAGTTATATTTCAGTAGTGAAATTAGGTTTATAGGATTAACAGAAAATGTGCAATATGCATCAAAACGAAATTAGACAGGTGCATAAATTTGGGCACCCTTGTCATTTTGTTGATTTGAATACCTGTAACTACCTAGCACTGATTAATTGGAACACACAATTGGTTTGGTGAGCCCATTAAGCCTTGAACTTCATAGACATGTGCATCCAATCATGAGAAAATGAATTTAAGGTGGCCAATTGCAAGTTGTTGTTCTCCTTGACTCTCCTCTTAAGAGTGGTAACATGGGGACCTGAAAACAACTCTCAAATGACCTGAAAACAAAGATTGTTCAACATTATGGTTTGGGGGAAGGCTACAAAAAGCTATCGCTGAGACCACAGGCACAGTTCTTGTTAAGGCCAGAAGTAAAATATTGGAGAGGCAAAGGCAAAGGATGGTGAGAACGGTCAAAAACAGCCCACAGACCACCTCCAAAGACCTATAACATCATCTTGCTACAGATGGTGTCACTGTGCATCGTTCAACAATTCAGCATATGGGAGAGTGATGCGGAAGAAGCCTTTTCTGCACACACGCCACAAACAAAGTCGCTTGAGGTATGCAAACGCACATTTGGACAAGCCAGCTTCATTTGGAAGAAGGTGCTGTGGACTGATCAAACAAAGATTGAGTTATTTGGTCATAACAAGGGGTGTTATTCATGGCGGCAAAAGAACACAGTGTTCCAAGACAAACACTTGCTAGCCACAGTAAAATTTGGTGGATGTTCCATCATGCTGTGGGGCTGTGTGACCAGTGCCAGTACTGCTAATCTAGTTAAAGTTGAGGGTCGCATGGATTCCACTCAATATCAGCAGATACTTGAGAATAATGTTGAGGAATCAGTCACAAAGTTGAAGTTATGCCGGAGCTGGATATTTCAACAAGACAACAACCCAAAACACTGCTAAAAATCTTCTCTGGCATTTATGCAGAGGAACAAGTACAATGTTCTGAAATGTCCATCCCAGTCCCCAGACCTGAATATCATTGAAAATCTGTGTGTTGATTTGAAGCGGGCTGTCCATGCTCAGCAAAAATTTTGATGCATATTGCACATTTTCTGCTAATCCAATAAACCTCATTTAACTACTGAAATATTACTGTGTCCTTCAGTTATCTTGTAGATCAAAATGAAATTGCTGATCCAAACACCCAATGATTTATTAATGAAAATCATGGAAATTTTAGGGGTGCCTAAACTTTTGCATACGACTGTATATATATGCTGATGAAGGGGATATCATCCACTAAAACGTTCCATTAAAGTGATTTGATTATTTGGAAAAAGTCCTGTGAGTGCAATCTTTTGTTCAAGTATAGCTCTGTATCATTGCACCCAGGCAGTTGGCCACAGGTGGGTCGGGCTGAAGAGTGGTTTTATATATATATATTTTTATATATATATATATATATATATATATATATATATATATACCATTTCCCTTTTAACTTTTTCAAAACTTTTATTAATATTTATATGTTATATTTTTATTACAAAGTATATATATATGTGGGTAATACTTTATTTTAATGTGTTTTACATGGGTTTTGTTAAAAAAAAAAATTTCAGCCCCTACACTTTACTTTAGGGGGTAGATTTTTCAAAGCTTCAACTGATAATATCCTGGAATTCCACATCAAATTTGACGCAAGATTAATCCGCCGTAGTTAACAAAGCATCAAGATCGTCAAATGTTGAAATGTATGACTCAAAATACGCTCCTGCGATATCAATCCGACGTAGATCGATGCTTGCGTCATTCCAGATGTTTCAAATTCCCATTCGACTCTATTTGATCCTCTTCCCAATTTATCAAACATTCAACATCTACGCTTGCGTCAATTCCGACGCAGCGTACCTATCATTCAAACCGCCACCCTTTAGGCCACGAATGCCATAGAAATCAATGGGAGTCTGAAAACATAGAAAGATTATATTTGATGCTGCAAAAGAATTAAGCATATTAGATAATAAAAGTAAATTAGAAACTTTATTAAAATTGTATACTCTTTCTAAATCAAACAATATTATTGCTCCAAATTTGGTGCAAAGTATTGCTCCAAACTTGGTGCATTAGTAGATATAGAGATATAAATTAAGAAAATACATAACATAATATAGCTAACTTACTTTATTTTTTTTTATAAATCTATTTGCACCATGTTTACGGCATGTAATACAAGTTCTACTCTTCACTTTGCATCGAATTTGACGCAACACCGAGGACTGGATTCTGATTTGCTTATCAGTTGAAGAAGAAGGCAGCTACGTAATGGTGGGGGGAGTCCGGCATCCATATTTACCGGGTATTTGTGTAGTTAGCGCCGCTGATTAGGACAGAAGCAAGGCCGCAAGGCAGGAGGGGTATAGTGTAGGCGGACCTCCGTTTTGTTATTTTCAATATAAAAACATGTTAAAGTAAGTGTTGACTGTCCCTTTAACTTTATCTGCACCTTAAAAAGATAGATTTATACTGTGCTTTCATCATATAGGGTTTTAACATTACCATCTACCTCCATAATAAACTAAGATGAACTGAAAGATATTTATTTTAGTAGAAAATATCTAAAACAACACATTTGTTTTAGTAGAAGTAGAAATGTTTTTTTACCATCTATATCATTTGAACATTGTGTTATCGGTTTGTGAAGTGTGACATAACACTTCTCACAAGTGATTACAAATCTTGCAATAAACGGAAAACTACAAAAAAAGAAAGAAAAGCTTCTGTTAAGTAAAGGGAACGTAATGTCAACAACGTGATAATTACTTCATAGAGTTATTAAGCCCTGAAGCTATGAATTTGTATTTTACAAGCAAGTGATTTTCAACCACCTTATTAGAGAACACTTAAAGGGACAGTCTAGTCAAAATGATACTTTCATGATTAAGATAGGGCATGTCATTTTAAACAACTTTCCAATTTACTTTTATCATTAAATGTGCTTTGTTCTCTTGGTATTCTTATTTAAAAGCTAAACCTAGGTAGGCTTATATTCTAATATATAAGTCCTTGAAGGCCGCCTCTTATCTAAATGCATTTGACTATTGTTCACAGCTAGAGGGTGTACAGATAACATTGTGCTCACATCCTTGGAGTTACTTATTAGAGGGCACTGATAGGCTACAATGCAAGTCTGTAAAAAGAACTGAAATAAGAGGGCAGTCTGCAGAGGCTTAATCACAGAGGTAAAAAGTGTATTATTATAACTGTGTTGGTTATGCAAAACTGGGGAATGGGTAATAAAGGGATTATTTATCTTTTAAACAATAACAATTTTCCCTTTAAGTGTCACAGCAAATCTTTGGTGTCACAACCAAAAAAAATCAAAACAAAAACGCAATACTCTGAATAAATATTCACTTTTTAATTGTCATGCTCATGTTTAAAGAGATTCAAAACTCAAAAATGTTCTCTTGTGATTCAGACAGAGCATAAAAGAAGTTTTCAACTGATGTCTGTTATCAATTTTGCTTCATTCCCATGGTAATCCTTGTTAAAGAGGTACCTTGGTAGGTGTCTGGAACCCTACATGGCAGGAAATAATGTTGCCGTCTAGTGTTCTTGTAAATGGATAACATTCTTGCAAAATTGCTGCTATAAAGTGCAACCTCCTGAGCTTCCATCCCCTCTTTAAAAAAAAAAAAAGATACCAAAAAGAATGAAGAAGATTTGATAATAGAAGTAAATTAGAAAGCTGATTAAAATTGCATGCTCTGTCTGAATCATGAAAAAATTAGGGTTTCATGTTCCTTCAAACATATACAGGTATTAGCCACATAACGTCCGTTCGGGCAACGTACGACCGCATATACGTCCATGGTTAGTTTAGTTTATAGAAATAAAATAAGTATTTATTGTACATACAGCTGTAAAGTGTATTATTGTGTACACAAAGTAATTGGAGGAAGTACAGATTACATATTAGCCTATGCACAGTATACAGTAATTTTAAATTGTTTTTACATTTACTGTAGAGTATTACCTTGCCAGCCTTTGCTATGTATAATGTATATACTATGGTGTTCATACAACGTCCAAGTCACAAAATATCCTATTTCACAAAACATATTGTGGACGTTAAAGTGGTGGAAAATCCAAGCGTAAAACAAACGTCACGATTTACCATCACTAAAAATAAACATCAGTTTCAGTCATCACTTACTAAAAAAAAATGCTGTTATGTATATCGCTAAATCAACATCTCCGGCCGTCAACGGCACAGCACTCTTCTCCAATGTGGTGACATTTCCACCTCTAAACCAATAACTGTGCTTGGATGTCAGTTGACACACACGGCTATTGGTTTAGAGGTGGAAACATCACCTCATTGGAGAAGAGCGATGTGCCGTCGGTGGCAGGAGTCGCTGATTTTAAATCTACTAGACTACTTGCCGCTACTACATATAGGGTGAGTTTAACAGCATTTTTTTAGTAAGTGATGACTGAAACTATTATTTATTTTTAGTGATGGTAAATCCTAGCGTTTGGATTTACCATCACTTTAAAGGGACAGTATACACTCATTTTCATATAACTGCATGTAATATACTATCTACAATTATCTACAAAACATTTATGCAAAGAAAAAATGAGTGTATAATGTCCCTTCAAGTGACACATACCTGTAGTTATATGCATGTGATAGTGCATTTTCTTTTTTCACTGGTATAACCCTTTAAATTTGAATGAACCGTTGTATCGTTGTATTGCTATCTCAGCATCCATTGCATTCCATTCCATGATTTGATTGTTTGTTGTTTTCATTGTATCTGTTTTTCAGCAGAATTGTGCTCTGTGAACAGACAGGAGAAGTTGCTCAGTACAAATAATAAAACACTAAAGGAATCGGCTGCATAAATGCAAATCAGGCGTCTTACTTTAGGCACTGCAATTACTCATTCAGCCTTCAATATTTCATGGGATGCAATAAAGTGACCTAAGTTTGGTACAATTTATCACTCTTATTTTACATACTGTAAAGCCAATAAATAAACAAGTGCTTGGAGTTAACAAGCTGGATAAAAAATCTGAAGTTTACTGTGTCTCAGTGTCTTCAGCTTCTCAGTTGTGCTTCTGAAGCACTGAAATATGTGTGATGTTTTTTTTTTTCTCTCTCTGATGTTGCTGTATGGATTCCTAACACATTAATTCACAGTTATAGAGGCTATCACAGTGAATGCCAAATGAATCAATACAAATATAAAAGCCTGATTCCTAATGGTACTAATGATAAGTGTGGTTGTGTATGGATACACATGTGAGCTTTATCAACTGATTGGTTGGGTGTTGGGATACTGATTGCAGACAGAGGTTTAAAGGACATGCTATTTTAAACAACTTTCCAATTTACTTTTATCATCAAATTTGCTTTGTTCTTTTGGTATTCTTTGTTAAAAGCTAAACCTAGGTAGGCTAAAATGCTATTTTCCAAGCCCTTGAAGGCCGCCTCTTACCTCAGTGCTTTTTTCGCAGTTAGACAGTGCTAGTTCATGTGTGCTATATAGATATTGTGCTCCCTCCCGTGGAGTCAGCACTGATAGGCTATTAAAATGCAAGTCTGTCAAAAGAACCAAAATAAGGGGGCAGTTTGCAGAGGCTTAGATACAAGGTAATCACAGAGGTAAAAAGTATATTAATATAACCGTGTTGTTTATGCAAAACTGGGGAATTGGTAATAAAGGGATTATCTATCTTTTTAAACAACAAAAATTCTGGAGTAGACTGTCCCTTTAAAGGGAAAATGTATCAAGCTGTATTAGAGCTTCCGTGTGGGGTGGCCACTTAGGCCATCTTAACATGGACAGATATGACTTACGCATGCGGCAGGGCGTGCATGGGGGGGACAAGACTAGAGCTGTCCAGCAGCACTATTTATGTGCTATATAGAGGCACAATACATGGTCCTCCCTGCTCAGCGTGCAACATGTGTAACTCATAACTGTTCAGTTAAACATGGCTTAGATGGCAACCCTACTTCTGGGACTTTGTGGTGCAGACACATATGAACGAGCCGCCAACCACAAATTAAAGAAGCAGTTTCTATTTATTATCCTCATTGCCTGCTCTTGTGCGATTGGTTGTGCGAGAACGCTGAGGAGGGATTGATCAAGGGAGCTCTTGTGCAATCTTGATTTTTGCCAAATGATGCTGCCTAGCAAGTGGCAATTGCAGGTGGGCAGGGTCTATGTTTGATAACTTGTGCACCTGCAGCTTGATACATTTTATTTTAAATCTGAAATATGTTTTATGGAACTTGAAAGTCAAAATTAAACTTTAATGTTCATTGGAATTGCCCCCCCAACATAAAGTCTGCCCCCCCATGTGCCCCCTCAATTGTGATAATCACTTGGTTTTCCCACAAACTCTCTGTATAGGCTTCCCTCAGCTTCTCCCATGGCCTGCCGACCTCACCCATGGAATATCAAGTCCTGCCTAGGGACCACGCAGCCGCACCCGTCCCATCACAGCCCCGCCCAAAACAAACACAACACAGATGGACCTCTGGGAATTGCCCCCCCAATAACTAAAGCAACATGAAACCCCCAGAAAAACATTTCATGATTCCAATATAGCATACAATTTAAAACTAATTTCCAATGTCTGTCTGTCTATCTATATATATATCTATCTACATGTCTGTCTATCTATATATCTATCTACATGTCTGTCTGTCTATCTATATATCTATCTACATGTCTGTCTATCTATATATCTATCTACATGTCTGTCTGTCTATCTGTCATTTTATATCCAGTATTATTAATATATTTTTTTATGACCTACTGACTTAAAAAAATGATTATTATTACATTTGCTTTTGCAAATAGAATGACTTTAGTGCTTTAGGGCAGAGTTTAGCCAATTAGGGAATTGGAAACATTTTATTCAAACAGATAGATTTCCCCAGCGTTATTGTTGTTGTTATTTTCCCCTGTCTTGTCTAGAAAACACCATTATAATAGTATCACTAGTAAACCAAACACATAAATGATGATATAAACTAATTACTAATATTATTAACCTTGCTTATTGTGTGTGATTCTGTCAGTGCTAGAGGTTCAGGAATTTTCTTACAATTTATGATTGGCCTTAGGAAATCGTTTTCATTCTTTATGTGTGCTGCAGTGAAATCATTATGGGGTAGATTATGTTCTAGTCCAAAAAGAATTCTACTAAAGGGACATCAAAATTAATATTAAAGCGAGAAAAAGAAAAACGATTTTTTTTCTTTTCTTTCATGATTTAGAAAGAGCATGTAATTTTAAGCAACTTTTTAAATTACTTCTATTATCTAATTTGCTTCATTCTCTTGATATCCTTTATTGAAAATGTATATCTAAATAGGCTCAGTAGCTGCTGATTGGTGGCTGCACATAGATGGCCTTGTGTGATTGGCTCACCCATGTGCATTGCTATTTCTTCAGCAAAGGATATTTAAAGAATGAAGCAAATTAGATAATAGAAGTAAATTGGAAAGTTGTTTAAAATTGTACCTGAATTATGAAGGAAAAATGTTGGGTTTCATATCCCTTTAAACTTACAAGATTCAGAGTCTAAAATTAGTAAGTAAAAAAAAAAAAAAGTTTCAGATTTTCCGATTTTATAAAATTTATCTCAGAAGAGGCATATGTGTGTAACATCAAATCACCAGCTAGCTCCCAGAAGAGAATTGCTTTTCCTGAGCATATGTAGATATGCTTTTTAACCAATAATACCAAGAGAATGAAGTAAATTTAAAAATACAAGTAAGTTTAAAAATATCGTAAAATGTAATGCTCTATCTGTATTAAGAAAGCTTAAAGTGATGGTAGATTCTAACGTTTCAAAACATTTTAGGTAATCTCATCAGAGTGCAAACCCCCTGCGCTAGGCTTAGGAGTGTGTACTGTAACATTTTCTACCTTTTAATTTGTTCATAATTATCCATTTTACCTGTTGGCGTGTATTAAATTGTTTATAAATGGGGGACGCTTCCGGGCTTCAGCCAAGATGGCTGCTTTACTTTGAGGCTGCAAGGATAAGCAGATAAACCCACTGATTATCAGCGATTCAGGGTGTCATCGACTCATAATTTTATTACAATTTAAACAGTTGGACCTTACTGAGAAGCCTGTTGTGAGTAGTTCGCCCGACTTCTAGCCCTTAGTACTGGAACGGCGAGGTCTTCAGTGGTGACACATTAGTGCCTGTGGCCTTTGCCTAACCCCCCCCCCCCGGTTTATCCGGGTTGAGCAGTTCTTATTGACTGCAATTCCCCTTTACAGCACATCTTGAGATTCAAGCGGATTATTAAACAAAAGCCAGAATCTACGGGTACTAGTGGAAGATAGTATCGTAAAAATATTGGCAGAGGTGTTTGACTTTATTTTAAGATGGCGTCTGCTACTTCCCTTCACCCCCGAGTAATTGAGGATCTTCTGTGCGCTCACTTCGAGCGACTCTCAGCACTTATTGCAGGAGAATGGGGAAACCTGCGGAGGGCTCTACACCCAGAAATGGAACACCTACAACCTAACCGGCAGAGACTTCCTACTGGCATGAAGCAGGCTCTGGAGGAGCCCAGGGAGACCTCCGAAGGAGACTTTTTGTTTGGGCCGGAGCTGGATCAGGGAGTTCCCTGTAACGTTGCAGTCGGCTTGGGGTTACCTGAATCGCCGCCTGAGTTCCCGGCACCCTGCAATGCCCGCCTAGGGGACACGGAGAAAACCGGAGCTGTCTCTCAGCCACCGGCTCCTATGGAGAGCCTTGACCATGTGATGGAGCGAGCGGTCCTTGCTTGCAATGCGGGCACACTTTTTTCATCCACAGAGGCATTGGCTTCTAATGATCCCACCGGTGGCAAGTTTCGGAGGCTATACGCTGCAAAGGACGCAGCGAGTGGAGGCGCCATGCGGGACACAGACCCCTATTGGACTGGGTCACTTGTTGTGGCCGAACTATTGTTGGACTGCAGAGGATTGCAGGAACATGCACTCCTAGTCCCGGAGAACAGCCTGGGGTTGAGTGCTAGACGGTTTGGAAACAGGGCTGTGCAGCACGGCCACAGCATACATATTTTGAAAACAGGAGTCGGATGAAGATTTCTTCTTTATGCTGAGTGGCTCCACTGGTTTGGGACCCTGGACTCTGTCCTTTGATTTATGTGGGCAATAGTAAGTACATAGTTGAAGAGCTGTCTAAACCAGCAGTCTAGAGTTAATTGAAGTTTGTGATGCGTAGCGCAAACTCCTCACACAAAAATTTGACTTTGCCTTAGCATATATTTGTAGAGGTATCTACGCTTCTAGACCCCAAATGCTAGATCCCACCGCCCATATAGTACTTGGCCCCCTTCAACTCCCCTTATATACGGTGGGACATCACAACTCATAAAAACATTATAGCCCACAATGAAGTTACATGGTCTGCAATCAATATGGGGACTACAAACCCTGATGCTTTACAATCAGGTACCGGGTTCATCTGCAATATCTGTCATAACTGGACTACCAAGCCCTGTTGATACCCTGGCCTGTATTTTGGGGACTATGCACATTAATCACACTATGAGGTTGGTCTGTGGTTCCTCTCATAAATAGTCTCATAAAATGTTACCCCTTTTTTGTTGTTAAATTTTCTTTGCATGCATACTTTCCTGATATGCCACTGAGCTGTCATATATTTAATTTGCTGGGTACTCATCACTTAGTTGGGTGTAGGATGGGATCTGCACTTTAGACTTGAATGCATAGCCCAACTTAATAGCAGCACACACACTTATGCCTCCTGGTTTTAGACTGCTAGGGATAGCATTCTGCTGAACCTTTCTTATACCTTATATAAGGAATATCGCTGACACCTTTTTCTGTTTATCTTAGTTCATTTAGGGAATAGTTGTTAACACTTATTACATGTGTGTTCTCCCCTGTTTATTTCTCTTGATTACTGTACATGCTTATGACTCAGGGGTGTATACTAATTGAGCTGTTATACTACTGTATCTCACTGTAATTATATGTATTGAACTGGTTTGATCTAGGATTTCTACTGCAAATTACAACTATGCTACCTCACTCTACAACTTATATTTTAGTCACTATAATGGCTCAATTTGGATTCTGGCTCTCTACATGTTTACTTAGACCCTATATGCAGTTTGCTTATGTGTGGTGCTATCTCTCCCTATCAGCGGCCGCGATGGGTGATTTAGGTCCCTATTATAGCTCTACTGCTTAAGTTTCCACACTACTATAGCCAGAGTGTTAAGTATCTAAATTAGTTCTCATTTTTATCACTTACCAACATAGCTTCTAAACTACAGTGCACCCACACCATATACCATATATCGCCCCTGTAAGGATATAGTATCCCGGATCCCTCAATTGCTTGTCACCCTTTCTCTTCCCTAGTTGGTTTTAGCCTGACACCACCTCCAACATATTCCTCAGATTTGGCTGTCATCTACAAAGTCATTAACGCTTGAATTTCTTATCATATACTATAAATGTTCATAAATGTTAGTTATATTGTTCAAAGGTCCAAAAGTGGCCTTATTAAACCATACCCCTCCTTATTTACACCCTGCAATTTCACGTAGGTCCAAAAGTGGCCTTCTAGTATCAGAGGAGGTCCGCATAATCTTAAAAAAAGAGGTTTCAGTTATCTTTGCCTACTATATATTGTGCTTCTATGTAACTGTGAATGTGTATCTTTTTCTTATTGTGTGTTTTATTCTAACACCTGTACTCTTTAAACCAAGGCAATGAGCCAAGATTTGTACATGTACCTAATAACCTCAATAAAAATTGTTAAAAAAAAAATAAAAAAAAAATAAAAATTGTTTATAAATAGCTCCTTTAGCTTTATTTTGTCATTCAAAATAACTGAGCATTTCAATACTATTGGATATAGAAAAGCTATACAAACATAGCAAGCAGAAGAAATTATGCTCCCAGTGAGAAAAAGAAATGATAAAGCATTTTAATTTTTTATTTTTAGTAGTTTTCTTTAAGTATGTGGCTTTGGTATATAGACATAGATATGATAAGGAATAATTTCTGCATATTGAAATGTATAAGATAAGGAGGTCTGATTTCCCTGCAAGCTCAAACCATTGCTATGGGCTCAAAGGAAATTATCAGCTATTTCATATACACAAACAAACCTAAAGGATCACATTCTCTTATACGTTTTTATAGTCTGCAGCTGGTAGAGCAAGTCATTGAAATAACATTAAGGGGAAACCAATTTTACACCACACTGTCCCTATAAGCGTTTTATGGCAGTAGTGTTTGCAAGAATGTTTTTAACAATTTTTTGCTCCACAAACATGAACGCTCGTGAACACATCACGGTATACTCTCACAAAAAGGAGCTACTTTTTAACACAGAGTGAAAAAGGTACTTTTTATAATATAAGTAAATTGAAAAGATTTTTTTTTTTTCAATTGTACTTCCTGAATCATGAAAGTTTAATTTAGACTTTAAAGTTCCTTTAAATTCGCCAGGGGGTTTTCTACCTAAATCCTGAGATAAGCTTTTGAAACTGGAGTGGAATCATCCCCTACTGGCCAAAAGGAATTTGAGCAAATAGAAAATGATTTTTCACTTAAAGGGATACTAAACCCAATATACTAAACTATTCCATGATTCAGACAGTGCATGCAATTTTAAGTAACTCTCTAATTTACTCCTATTAACCTGTTTCCCCGAAAATAATACAGTGTCTTATATTAATTTTTGCTCCCAAAGATGCACTAGGTCTTATTTTCAGGGGATGTCTTATTTTTCCATGAAGAAGAATACGGTACACATTTATTGTTGGGAAAAAAAGGAACTTTATTGCCTGTTCTCATAACAAACCAGCATAACCAGACAAACTGTGAATCCTACAGTATCAAGAATTTCTTATGTCCATGTACAACAATCTACCGGTATGGTACATTTACTCATTTATTCAATGACAGTCATGTCATCATCTTCTGGAACATCATCATAACAATCCAAACCCTGAATTTCCTTGTGAATTTCTTGTGACTCCATTTCTTTCAGAATCAGTGGACCAAATCTCTCATGTTTAGCAATAGCACTGTCCTTAAATGAGTACTTCTTGTCAAGGTAGCCTGCTTGTAGTGCATTTGCAATGCAACTGTCAGTGATTTTCTCCCATGCATTCTTCACCCAAGTCACAATCTCTTGCCGTTTAGGTTTCACAAAGTTTCCACGCTAATTTCTCTCCATTCTATTTTGAATGTAGTCATTAATTTCCATGCGCAAATTGTCCTTGAATGGCTTGTTTATTGCAGTATCAAGAGTCTGGAGATAGGCCGTCATTCCTGCGGGGATCATTATTTGATCTATTTTTCTTTTGTGAAGAAATGTCTTCATGTCTTTAGCGCGGTGAGTGCTGGCTGCATCCCAGACTAGCAGAACTATTTGGCTCCCTCGCATAACAAGCGGCAGCATTAAATCGACCCACTTCCTTATAACTGCTTGTGTGGCCCAGGCTTTTTCAGTTTCAAGAATAAAAATGCCCAAAACACGTTCAATCTTTTCCTTCTTGCCCTTAGAAATGATTAAAGGTGGGATTTTAGTGCCATCCAGACGAATTGCCAAAATACAGGTAACACGTGCACTTTCATAAGCAGTGGATGGAATGAACACTGAGGAGGCACCACGCTGCTCAATTGTTGTTTGAGATGATTGGCTCATAAACACTGCAGTTTCATCCATAGCAATCATGTTGGAAAGATTGTATTTAGAGAAGTCAGCATCATCAATAAAGGACTTGAATGCAAGTGCTCGCTTAATAACTTGAGCATCTTCCAGCCTAAACAATGTTGTGGATCTTCTTAAAGACAGTTCACTTTGCTGAAGGAAATTATCCAGCCAGTGTTGTGATGCTTTAAAGTCTTCAGGGGCTATGTCAAACTGTGGTGCCATTGCAAAGGCAAATTCTTGAATCTGAGCCCTATTAACAACCAAAGCCTTTGCTCTCCTGTCAACAACCCATTCACTGATCAGTTCTTCCAGTCCAGAAAATAATGGTTGCCTACCTGATCCACACTTGCGCTATTTAGCATTTCCCTTGTCCACTTGTTAAATGAGGTTACCATACTCTGCTCGCCATTTTCGGACCAATCTGATACTCAACATCTTCTCTTTGCAGAAAGCAGTAAGATTTTGGTCCCAAGAGTCTTCCACGATTCCTTTCTTATACTCCATGGAGTAGCTTTTTCTTTTTGCACTCATGTCTACGGGTAGGGGTAAAAAAAATGTTGCACTTCCTGTCTGCTCCGGCTGCGGCTAACAGTGAGCTGCGCGGCGGCGCCCGTCACTACGGTCCAGAGTTACGGTAGCTTCGGTGGGCCTTATTATCGAGGATGCCTTATGTTCGGGGGATGCCTTATTTTCGGGTAGGCTTTATTTTTGGGGGGGGGGGCTTTATTTTCGGGGGAGGCCTTATTTTTGGGGGAGGCCTTATTTTCGGGGAGGTCTTATTTTTGGGGGGAGGCCTTATATTTCAATGAGAAGCAAAACTGTAAGTAGGTCTTATTTTCGAGGGATGTCTTATTTTCGGGGGAAACACGGTATCAACTTTTCTTTATTCTCTTGCTATCTTTATCTGAAAAAGAAGGCATCTAGGCTAAAGAGCTAGACAATTTTTGGTTCTGATCCTGGACAGCACTTGTTTATTGGTGGGTGCATTTAGCCACCAATCAGCAAGCACAACCCAGGTTGTAAACCAAAAATGGGCCGGCTTCTAAGAATGAAGAAAAATTATACACAGTATACCAGAATATGTCTAACTGCAGTACATATTGCCTTTTATAGATGACAACATAAATGTATAAGACAACAAAAAGTATCGGTGCACATCCAACCACTTAAGTCCACTCTTTCATGGCATATTTGTATATGCTTCTGTCTGTCAAATATACTTGCATAGCTTCTAATAAGATTGGGATCAACATCTCGCAATAATATTGTCTTATATTTGAGCTGTAAAAACAAATATACTTCAATCTGCTAAATATACTTACATAGTTCAAATAAGATTGGGATAAACATCTCACAATAATATTGACTTATATTTATGCTGCAAAAAATTGCCTGTTTATGTGTGCTAAGATTAAACAGTCCTTTTGTGGTGTGCTTAACCAAAAAAAACCTTTGTTGTAACATAAATGTATAATTTTAAAATAGTTAATGTACTAGGACTCATGATATATAGATCTATATTAAAGGAACATATAATCCAGCATTGCCCGTTTACTTTAGTTAACAAATTGTTTTCTTGGTATCCTTTGTTGAAAATCAGGGAGGTAAGCTCAGAAGCGTGCTCTTGTCTGAAGCACTTTAATGACATAAGTTTTGCAATAATATTATACATCAGCAAGAGCACTAGATGACAGGACTATTTCCTGTCATGCAGTTCTCTTGATATGTGCATGCTACCTATCTAAATATATCTGTAACAAAGAATAACATGAGAACAAAATAACTTGGAAACTTTTTTTTAAATTGTATTCTCTATCTGAATAATGAAAGGAAAAGTATGGGTTTCATGTCCCTTTAAGGCAACAATTTTAACATGTTATCCAAAATTGTGCACTACTGTCACACTACAAAATATCCAATTCTTTTGTGGGTGTCAAAAATTAGAGGTAGATAAGAGACATATTTATATATTTACTATTTTTCTGTTTAATGTAGTACTTTATAGTGACCATGAATATGTTAACTAAAAATGTATGTGTGATATTGTTACACTACAAAATTTGCAATTATTTTTAGATATCACTTACCGTGACCAGGAATATGTTATCTTCAAATTAATGTAAAATATTCTTACTCTACAAAAATATGGAATTGTCTTTATGGGTGTCAAATATTAGAGATAGAGAAGAGAGAGATGTTTATACATTTACTATATTTGCAGTTCAGTGTACTAGTGACCAGGAGTATGTTATCTAAAAATGTATGTACAATATTGTTATACTACAAATTATGGAATTCTTTTTATGGATATCAAAAATCAGAGGTAGAGAATTCCATAATTTGTAGTATAACAATATTGTACATACATTTTTAGATAACATACTCCTGGTCACTAGTACACTGAACTGCAAAAATAGTAAGAAAAAATGTATATATTTATTATAGTTGCAGTTCCATGTACTACTTACTGTGACCAGGAATATGTTATCTAAAAATGTATGTGTGATGTTTTTACACTACAAAATATGCAATTCTTTTTATAGATGTCAAAAGTTAGAGTTAGAGAGTAGAGAGAGATTTATATATTTTTTTAAAACTTGCAGTGTCGTATTCGTATACTACTTACCATGACCATGATTATGTTATAGGATATGTACGTTAGAGATAGAGAAGAGAGAGAGAGATGTATATATTTCCATGTACTACTTACTGTGACCAGCCAGGAACATTGTATATTCTTTACAGTTGGGTTGATATTACTTCATACATCTCACCTCTAGTGATATTACTTTTCAAATGAAATGAAAATATCACAGCTTGCTATAATTAAGGGAAAAATTAGGTGTCAAAATCCTTCTTTTATATCATGTTTTTTTGCCAGCACATCAAGGGCTTACAGGATAATGTGTCATTGATGGAGACGTGTACCGTACACCATAAAGAATAATTGTTGAGACTGCAGAGATGTAAGGCTACAAGGCTTAGCATTGTTATCCAAGCCCATTGATAACTTGACATTCTGGCATCTCTCTCAGAAACATTTATCATTCTTTATTGAAAATGTGTCATAGTTGCAAAGGTGAAATGAGATGTGAGTTTCAAAGAAATCTATACTTAGCAGTATTTCTTTATGACTTCCTAAAGTAAAGCGTTTGATTCTAATACATCATTAACAAATCATAACTATATTACAGCATGGTTCACATCAAGGAAATGAAAGTGTAGAAATGACCCCAGTTCAAAGACGTTTTGTCAGATATTAATATATAAAGGGCAATTCATTAGCTAAAAGAAAATTTAAAGGCAAATGAAACCCAAATGTTTTCTTTCATGATTCAGATAGAGCAGTTAATTTTAAGCAACTTTCTAATTTACTCCTATTAACATATTTTCATTGTTCTCTTGGTATCTTAATTTGAAAAAGCAGGAATGTAAGCTTAGGAGCAAGACCATTTTTGGTTCAGGACCTGGGTAGCGCTTGCTGATTGGTGGCTAAATGTCATATCCCTTTAACAAAAGGAGACTATACTGTTAATTTGAAATATATATATCTCTTTTTTTGCCAAAGCATAGACATTTTTACTTTTTGAAATAATTAACGTATAATTTGTCTAAGAGGACCATGAATAACAAACCACAATCTCACTACTGTATATCTCAAATAAGGACACAAAGTTAAGTTGGAGAGTTTTGGCGTGATGTCTCAAAACTTTAAAGAGACATGAAATTAAAAATGTAACTTTAATGGTTCGAATAGAGAATGTCGCTTTAACTATGTGTTTAACCCCTTTGTGGGGATTGAAGTGTTAATAGTACATCAAATAGTACAGTTAGAGTGTCAATAGTACATACATTTTATGATCTAACAAATGAGAGCTTGTCATTTTGGTACTAGAATGTAGGGATAGATCGACTATCGGAGCGGCCGATTATTATGGCCGATATTTGGAATTTCTGAAATAATCGGTATCGGCCAGAAAATTACCGATACGGAGCAAATCAAAAGAAATTTAGCTCTATGTAAATATGTAGTTTTAAGTGACACAAATCATCACACAAATAATCTATAGAACATATAAGCTGGCTATAGCCTAGCATCTAATAATAAATAGCACTGATAACAGAGTCCAAGCCCAGGTGTTCCTGGGAGCTCAGTTACCAACTACCATACCCCCAATGGCAGGTCTGTAGATGGACTTGCATAAACAAACATATATGATTTGTGAAATGGAAAATGTTATCTTTAAGGGCACTTAAAGCTACAAATTTTCCCTGAAGTACACAGAGCTAAATGACTTTTGATTTGCTCAAAGAGGTCAGCAATACATAAAACCAATCTGCTTGCTAATTGCTATGAGAAATAGAACATTATTTGTTGCATTCTGATAAATTTTACACATTTTCAAAACATTTCACTAAAGCTGCTATGTTTGACGATTTTTTTATTTAAATATTTTATTTTCCCCTTTGATGAGCATAGAAAACCCCCCCATAAAAATAAAAAACCCATAAAAATAAAAAATGATAGTTCAGGCACATCAATTAAATGTCCACAACAATAAACCTTGAGTAGAAAGCTATGCAGTATAGGAGGCTAGTATCAATATTCTCTAGCAGTGGATAGCAGTGCTCTGACCATTAGGTGGAGCTGTTACACATGTATAAAACTGCCCTTAAGTGACATAATAAAGAAACTTATAGTCCACTCCTCAGTACCAGGGAAGGTATTTGTAATCCAGTAAATATAGGAGCATATTAAAAATTAAAGCACATAAATCTAGCACTGATATTTCAGCATGTCCTTTCTTTCCCTGTCAAGTGGCAGTATATGTGTACCTATACTTAATGATGGAAAATCCTAACTTTTTTTGAAACACTAAAATTTACCCTCCCTTTAATTTTTAATGTATTGGAAAGGAAACATACTAATTGTTGACAAACCCACAAAATAACTTTGTTTTAGTTTGTCTGAAATACCTTAATACAGCGTCAACCAACAATAATCATATAATTCTCAAAGCATTTTTCAGCTAAATTAATCCAACCATGGCTAAAAGAATAATAATTAGGCATCATGAAAACAGTTAGAAGGGAGACACTTTATTTCTTAATCAGAGCAAGAGTAGATTTCATTGTTTGTTTGTCTTTTCAAGAAGGAGGCAAAAAAGTTCAGTTTGTTGGTAACCTGCCCTTGTTTTTTCTTAAGTCTTTAGTGTGGATTGCAGTACCGTGGAGTGCCCGCCAGCTCAACAGGTCGTATGTCCTCCGGATAGTTATGAGACACAAGTCCGACTTACAGCAGATGGATGTTGTACGCTGCCTACAAGGTTTGTTTTTGTTTTTTTTTAATATATCTTTATTGAATTATATACTAGTTACAGAGATCACAAATAAAGTATACATCACATGAAAACAGGTGTAGCATTGAACTATTAATATATATAGTCACATGCTCAAAAAGAGCAAATAACTGTTCAGTCTCACAACATTATTAAGTGAAGAGAAAACGATGGGACCTTGTTCAATATAATAATAATGAAAAGTACATAAGTGCTTAAAGAACAAAAAGAATAAACGAGGCATCCCTAAGATCTAGTTTAATCAAGGGGTATCAAATATTAGGCCTTAACATATTGAAGTGTAATTAATTATAGGGACAATAGCTTCCAAGTCCAAAAAAGGGGTAATAGCTTGAAATATCTGCTGATATGTTTGCATGCATATGTGTACATTTCAAAGCTATATATATTGCAGAAGTAGAGTTAGGTTTGTTTGTTTTTATTGTAGACTTTATTTATCATCGGTCTGTCCGACATGATCCGCTCAGACATCGACGAATGCCGACAGCATACGCTGTCGGCCTTTATCATTGCACAAGCAGTTCTGGTGAACTGCTTGTGCAATGCCGCCCCCTGCAGATTTGTGTGCTAGCAGGGGGTGTCAATCAGCCTGATCGTATAGGATCGGACGGATTGATGTACGCAGCCTCAGAGGCAGCGGATCAGTTATGGAGCAGCGGTCTGAAGGCTCGCGCGGAGCTTGATAATTCGGTGAATTATTCTCTACCATTTAGGTGGAAAATATACTACAAAGAACTACAAAACACCCATCCTACGCCTAAATAACAACCTGGTGGAAGCAATAACTAATCATTTGGCCACAGTTTATCAATTATAAGAACTGCTCCTTAGAAATGTTCAGTTAATCTTGAGTTGACAGTGATGTGTTTGCTGTGTATGTGTCTGTTCCCTACTATTCTTCAGTATATTGTCCCTTACGAGGATTATTGAGCCTGATGTTTAGGGATCATATAAGTTTGTTCTGATTTACTTCATGTACTGTTTATTAAGGTACAATTTGGCGTTACCGAATAGGTCCCTGATTAATAGCAATGATTACCCACATTTTCAGATCTCACTAGAACTGTTCCTGTTTTAAAACAAAAGTGTTTAATAGAGGCCATCCTTGTCTATCTGTTTGTTCTGTACTCTACATGTTAGAGCTCATAGTTTTAAAAGATTTATATCTTGGAATATTCTACATGGGTGACCCTAACCCTACAGTTCAATTAGTTATGGTATCCTCATATGTTATTTTGTATGCCTTGATAGGGCTAATTTGCTGGCTGGCTTTGTCTTGTGATCTGCGGCCGCGATAGCGGGACATTTTGCTAGTAGTGTATACACCAATTTTAGTACCATCACCAGATGTATGTTAGTTTGGGTTTACTTTAACCTGCCTTACTGGTCATTTAGGTTAGTACTGCTTTAACAATCTTTACCTATAGTCGTCAGGGTCTTATATTAAAAACCTAAGTTTTCAGGGTGTTGACATGACATCATATAGACAACTATGATTATATACCCTAGAAGTTTATGGACTCTTTTATTGTGCATGAGTTCTGTAACATTGAATAATTATTATGGTCTGGAAAACCCAAGTGTATTCTAAAGCTAATACAAAATGTAAGATGGTACTAGAATCTATACAGGTGGTCAGACTAGGATTTAAAACACAATTTCCCTCTATTGGGTAGTTACATTGATCTATGCTCTTTGCTATTTGCAGTTGTTTAATCAAAGTTTATTACCATCTTATTACTGCCGATGGTGTTGGCTTAGTATTATTCTAGTCCATATAGATTTCATTTATTTCATTTATATATCTGTTCAAAGAGTCTGAGAGTAGACCTATATATTAACAATATTAACATATTAACAATATTCCCCTCCCGCCCTATATGTTCTCAAATCATAGCTACACTTTTTAGAAGTTCCAGTCTCTGAGACATATAGCCATGTACAAGAAAAACACACTGAGGTTTCCTACTTGAGACCCACGAGTGGTCTCCTACAGTACAGAACTACCTCCCATTGCATTCATTTACTTATAGTGCTAGGAGGTCAAAGAGTGACCTCAGATGACATTTGGAGGGTATATTGTTTTGACGGCAGGACTTATGTAATGTAATAATATCGACATTTAGCATATGACTATGTAATGTTTCTTTAATTTGTTTTGTTCCTTTACACTGATTATAGACAAATGTATTTTGTATGTTTTCTGACATATGCAATCTATATGCCTCCACATTTAAAATTACATTTTTGTAGATTTTTTGAGAGAAAGAGAGCCATCCTATATAATAAAAGACAAGAGTTTGTCTGAAGCCGTCATGCGCAGTTCAGACAAACTCTTGCCGCGAGGACCCGGCAGCAGCGCGAGGACCCGGCAGCTCAGCTGAAACACAGAGGCGCGCGAGGACCCGGCAGCTCAGCTGAAACACAGAGGCGCGCGAGGACCCGGCAGCTCAGCTGAAACACAGAGGCGCGCGAGGACCCGGCAGCTCAGCTGAAACACAGAGGCGCGCGAGGACCCGGCAGCTCAGCTGAAACACAGAGGCGCGCGAGGACCCGGCAGCTCATCTGAAACACAGAGGCGCGCGAGGACGAGAGAGAGAGAGAGAGAGAGAGAGAGAGAGAGAGAGAGAG
This sequence comes from Bombina bombina, assembly GCF_027579735.1. NCBI lineage: Eukaryota > Metazoa > Chordata > Amphibia > Anura > Bombinatoridae > Bombina > Bombina bombina. The sequence goes on from NC_069502.1 coordinate 925,164,119, forward strand.
AGAGAGAGAGAGAGAGAGAAAATATTTTAAATATAACACAACACGGCCCGTGTTAACGGGCTTTAGGACTAGTATATATATAAAATACTATAAATATAAAATTATATACACACACACACATACATATATATTTAAGTTTTATCAAAATGACAGTTTTATGTGTCCCTTTTAAAGGGACACTCAAGTCAAAATTAAACTTTTATGATTCAGACAGAGCATGGAATTTTAAACAACTTTCCAATTTACTTCCATTAACAAAATGTGCACATTCTTTTTATATTTACACTTTTTGAGTCACCAGCTCCTACTCAGCATCTGCAAGAATTCACAGAATATACGTATATGCATTTGTGATTGGCTGATGGCTGTCACATGATACAGGAGGAGTGGAAATAGACATAAGTTTGAAATTTGTCTGAAAAAAATCTACTACTCATTTGAAGTTCAGACTAAGTGCTATTGCATTGTCTTGTTATCATGCATTTGTTGATTATACAAATCTTCTGTAGTTAGTGGTCCTTTACATTTTCATGATTTAGATACAGCATGTAATTTTAAACAACTTTCCAATATACAGGTAGCCCTCAGTTTACGCCGGGGTTAGGTTCCAGAAGGAATGGTTGTAAATCAAAACTGTTGTAAATTGAAACACAGTTTATAATATAAGTCAATGGGAAGTGAGGGAGATAGGTTCCAGGCCCCTCTCAAAATTGTCATAAGTAACACCTAATACATTATTTTTAAAGCTTTGAAATTAAGACTTTAAATGCTAAACAGCATTATAAACCTAATAAAATAATCACACAACACAGACTTAACTTGCATTTTTCTTCAAACAGTTCTTTCTATGCATTCCAATCTGGACTGATTTACAGACAGGAAGATCTTGTTCCTTAGAAATCTACTCAATAGCTCAGGTCTGGTTAAACTGATTAATTTCAGCTTGCTCGGCTTTGCTGCAACACAAGCGGACAGCTCCACCTACTGGCTATTTTAATAAATGCACTGCTTCTCAATGCTTTTCAATAGCAGTCATATGACTGGAAAAAAAGGTTGTTATTGTGAAATGGTGTAAATTGAACCGTTGTAAAACGAGGGCCACCTGTACTTCCATTAAAGAAAAATGTGCACAGTCTTTTATATTTACACTTTTTGAGTCACCAGATCCTACTGAGCATGTGCAAGAATTCACAGACTATACGTATATGCATTTGTGATTGGCTGATTGCTATCACATGGTACAAGGGGAGTGGAAATATACATAACTTTGACATTTGTTATAAAAAATCTACTACCCATTTGAAGTTCAGACTAAGTGCTATTGCATTGTCTTGTTATCTTGCATTTGTTGATTATGCAAATCTAATGTGTTGACTGGTCCTTTAAGGATGCCTTGTTGAACAGACAGTGGGTTACTGGCTTTGATAATATTCTGTACTGAAATCATAAAAAAAAGAAAAATGTAAATATTAGAAATGAAATGTATTTGTCTCAGCGACTTACCTTTCCTAAGCAGATAATGCTGGGCTGGCAGCTAGCCATGCACATAATTGGTAGCAAACAGTGTGATAATAGCACAAATTGGAGTTTTACATATTATTAACAGCCATATCTTGATGAGAAAGCACAACAGAATACATAGGTGCTAATGAGCAGGTACAATTATTCCACTACTGAGAAAACAAGTAAGGCTTTTGAATTAAAGGGCTGTGTATCACTACATGCAACCAAGCAATACTGCATAACTGGAACATAAACAAGAAGAAAAAAAACAAATTAAGGATAATTCATGAACATTGTGTTTTTCATGTTATCAGTAAAAAGAAACTGCTTGCAGCAAATACGTAATCCAAAATAATCAAGTGGAGATATTTTTGCATTGCATTAATCTTTTCATAGACAGATTTATAGTCTAGTTGTTAATAGCCTCATTTCATAACATGCTGAAACAAGAGCTCAAGGGAGAGGTTAAAGCCCTACTGGTCGGTAAATCTTAATCCCGATAGCAAGAAAAGGGAGAAAAGATAATCTGGAGGGAGAAATTGAATGACAAGAAAGAAATACACATAAAATAGGGCAATTAAAGTCCAGCCCTACTTAGCAATGTATATTGGATTTGCAGTAAAGAAAAAGACATATGTAATTCCACGTCTAGCATTTTTTATGGTTTCTTCATAGTTCAGTGGTTCTGTTTAATAACTTTTCAAATTTAGGCCTAAAAACATAAAAAACACACACTAATATATTTCACGGGAATAGCAATTTTTGTTGTTAGTAGGTAGTTAGGGAGATATGGATCAATGAAGACGCTGAAATGATTTTGGATCACCCAAGACTTTATTTTGATGTGTCATAGAAGATTTATCCAGGCTTCTTCATTTTATTTTGTGTATGTGAAATAAAGCTGTTGGTTAGTTGCTCTTCAGTAGGGATGGGCGAATGTGTAAATTTCCAAATTCGAATTTTAGAACGAATGTTATTACCGAAATTCGAATTATAAATCCGAATGTTGATAAGAACGAATATTCTTAAAAATTCTATAATCGAATACTATTTACAGTTTTCGAATGTCACTTTCGAATTCGAATGTTTATAATTAGATCGAATGTCCACATTCGAAATTTCGAATTTAACATTCTATTTAACAAATACTATTCAGAAGTTCAATAGTTCATGTGGTAGGAAATCTAGTAAATTGATACACAATAGATACAAATATATCATTTTGAATGTTTCTATATAGAATATTGCATAATTCGAATATTACATTTAAAGAAAGCATTAGAAATACTATTACAAATATAAATTCGAATTTTTTGAAACAAATATTTATGAATGTAATTGTAAAATTCGAAACCGAACATTCGAAAATCGAATGTTAGAATGTTATGTAAACATTCGAAATACGATTTGAACGAACAAATGTATTAAAATTTGTTTCATTTTTCGAATGTTGCGAAACATTTCCCCATCCCTACTCTTCAGAGTATTATTTGGTTCTATTAAAGTGATATAAAACACAATTTCTCTTGTTAAGTGTATCCAGTCCACGGATCATCCATTACTTGTGGGATATTCTCCTTCCCAACAGGAAGTTGCAAGAGGATCACCCACAGCAGAGCTGCTATATAGCTCCTCCCCTCACTGCCATATCCAGTCATTCTCTTGCAACTCTCAACACAGATGGACGTAGTAAGAGGAGAGTGGTGTATTATAGTTAGTTTTTTAACTTCAATCAAAAGTTTGTTATTTTTAAATGGTACCGGAGTGTACTGTTTCATCTCAGGCAGCATTAGAAGAAGAATCTGCCTGTGATTTCTATGATCTTAGCAGAAGTAACTAAGATCCATTGCTGTTCTCACATATTCTGAGGAGTGAGGTAACTTCAGAGAGGGAATGGCGTGCAGGTTTTCCTGCAATAAGGTATGTGCAGTTAATATTTTTCTAGGGATGGAATTTGCTAGAAAATGCTGCTGATACCGGATTAATGTAAGTAAAGCCTTAAATGCAGTGATAGCGACTGGTATCAGGCTTATTAATAGAGATACATACTCTTATAAAAGTGTAATATAAAACGTTTGCTGGCATGTTTAATCGTTTTTATATATGTTTGGTGACAAAACTTATTGGGGCCTAGTTTTTTTCCACATGGCTGGTTTGATTTATGCCTAGAAACAGAGGCTTTCCACTGTTGCAATATGAGTGGGAAGGGCCTATTTTAGTGCTTTTCTGTGCAGATAAAAATACTGACAGAGACATTCAGCTACTTCCTACATGATCCAGGACATCTCTGAAGGGCTCAAAAGGCTTCAAAGTCGTGTTTGAGGAGGGTAACAATCACAGTAGACTGTGGCAGTTGTTGTGACTGTGTTTAAAAAACGTTTTTGTCATTTATTATTCTGTTTTTGTTATTAAGCGGTTAATCATCCATTTGCAAGTGGGTGCAATGCTCTGCTGACTTGTTACATACACTGTAAAAATTTTGTTAGTGTAACTGCCTTTTTTCACTGTTATTTCAAATTTTGTCAAAATTTGTTTCTCTTAAAGGCACAGTAACGTTTTTTATATTGCTTGTTAACTTGCTTTAAAGTGTTTTCCAAGCTTGCTAGTCTCATTGCTAGTCTGTACAAACATGTCTGAAACAGAGGATACTTGTTCATTATGTTTAAAAGCCATGGTGGAGCCCCATAGGAGAATGTGTACTAAATGTATTGATTTCACCTTAAACAGTAAAGATCAGTCTTTATCTATAAAATAATTTTCACCAGAGGGGTCTGTCGAGGGGGAAGTTATGCCGACTAACTCTCCCCACGTGTTGGACCCTTCGCCTCCCGCTCAAGGGACGCACGCTAATATGGCGCCAAGTATATCAGGGACGCCCATAGCGATTACTTTGCAGGACATGGCTGCAATCATGAATATTACCCTGTCAGAGGTATTATCCAGATTGCCTGAATTGAGAGGCAAGCGCGATAGCTCTGGGGTTAGACGAGATACAGAGCGCGTAGATGCTGTAAGAGCCATGTCTGATACTGCGTCACAATATGCAGAACCTGAGGACGGAGAGCTTCAGTCTGCGGGTGACGTCTCTGAATCGGGGAGACCTGATTCAGAGATTTCTAATTTTTAATTTTTGTTGATTGGGGAGGTATTAGCTGCTCTGAATGACTGTGACACAATTGCAGTGCCAGAGAAATTGTGTAGGCTGGATAAATACTATGCAGTGCCGGTGAGTACTGATGTTTTTCCAATACCTAAAAGGCTTACAGAAATTATTAGTAAGGAGTGGGATAGGCCCGGTGTGCCCTTTTCCCCACCTCCTATATTTAGAAAAATGTTTCCAATAGATGCCACTACACGGGACTTATGGCAGACTGTCCCTAAGGTGGAGGGAGCAGTTTCTACTTTAGCAAAGCGTACCACTATTCCGGTTGAGGACAGTTGTGCTTTTTCAGATCCAATGGATAACAAAATTAGAGGGTTACCTTAAGAAAATGTTTATTCAACAAGGTTTTATTTTACAGCCCCTTGCATGCATTGCGCCTGTCACTGCTGCGGCGGCATTCTGGTTTGAGGCCCTGGAAGAGGCCATCCATACAGCTCCATTGACTGAAATTGTTGACAAGCTTAGAACTCTTAAGATAGCTAACTCATTTGTTTCTGATGCCATTGTTCATTTGACTAAACTAACGGCTAAGAATTCCGGATTCGCCATCCAGGCGCGTAGGGCGCTATGGCTCAAATCCTGGTCAGCTGATGTGACTTCAAAGTCTAAATTACTCAACATTCCTTTCAAGGGGCAGACCTTATTCGGGCCTGGTTTGAAAGAAATTATTGCTGACATTACTGGAGGTAAGGGTCATACCCTTCCTCAGGACAGGGCCAAATCAAAGGCCAAACAGTCTAATTTTCGTGCCTTTCGAAATTTCAAGGCAGGTGCAGCATCAACTTCCTCTGCTTCAAAACAAGAGGGAACGTTTGCTCAATCCAAGCAGGCCTGGAAACCTAACCAGTCCTGGAACAAGGGCAAGCAGGCCAGAAAGCCTGCTGCTGCCTCTAAGACAGCATGAAGGAGCGGCCCCCTATCCGACAACGGATCTAGTAGGGGGCAGACTCTCTCTCTTCGCCCAGTCATGGGCAAGAGATGTTCAGGATCCCTGGGCGTTGGAGATCATATCTCAGGGATATCTTCTGGACTTCAAAGCTTCTCCTCCACAAGGGAGATTTCACCTTTCAAGATTATCTGCAAACCAGATAAAGAAAGAGGCATTCCTAAACTGCGTACAAGATCTCCTTGTAATGGGAGTGATCCATCCAGTTCCGCGGACGAACCAAAAAAGAGGGAACCTTCAGACCAATTTTGGATTTAAAGATTCTAAACAAATTCCTCAGAGTTCCGTCATTCAAGATGGAAACTATTCGAACCATTTTACCCATGATCCAAGAGGGTCAGTACATGACCACAGTGGCCTTAAAGGATGCCTACCTTCACATTCCGATTCACAAGAATCATCATCAGTTCCTGAGGTTTGCCTTTCTAGACAGGCATTACCAATTTGTAGCTCTTCCATTCGGGTTGGCTACAGCCCCAATAATTTTTACAAAGGTTCTGGCGACCGCGAGGCATAGCGGTGGCTCCTTACCTGGACGATATCCTGATACAGGCGTCAAGCTTTCAAATTGGCAAATCTCATACAGAGATAGTTCTGGCATTCCTGAGGTCCCATGGGTGGAAAGTGAACGAAGAAAAGAGTTCTCTATCTCCTCTCACGAGGGTTTCCTTCCTAGGGACTCTAATAGATTCTGTAGAAATGAAAATTTACCTGACGGAGTCCAGGTTATCAAAACTTCTAAATGCTTGCCGTGTACTTCACTCCATTCCGCGCCCCACGGTGGCTCAGTGCATGGAAGTAATCGGCTTAATGGTAGCGGCGATGGACATAGTGCCATTCGCGCGCCTGCATCTCAGACCGCTGCAATTATGCATGCTCAGTCAGTGGAATGGGGATTACACAGATTTGTCCCCTCTACTAAATCTGGATCAGGAAACCAGAGATTCTCTTCTCTCGTGGTTATCTCGGGCCCATCTGTCCAAGGGTATGACCTTTCGCAGACCAGATTGGACAATTGTAATAACAGATGCCAGCCTTCTAGGTTGGGGTGCAGTCTGGAACTCCCTGAAGGCTCAGGGTTCATGGACTCAGGAGGAGAAACTCCTCCCAATAAATATTCTGGAGTTAAGAGCAATATTCAATGCTCTTCTGGCTTGGCCTCAGCTAGCAACACTGAGGTTCATCAGATTTCAGTCGGATAACATCACAACTGTGGCTTACATCAACCATCAAGGGGGAACCAGGAGTTCCCTAGCGATGTCAGTAGTCTCCAAGATAATTCGCTGGGCAGAGACTCACTCTTGCCACTTGTCAGCGATCCATATCCCAGGTGTAGAGAACTGGGAGCCGGATTTTCTAAGTCGTCAGACTTTTCATCCGGGGGAATGGGAACTCCATCCGGAGGTGTTTGCTCAATTGGTTCTCCGTTGGTGCAAACCAGAATTGGATCTCATGGCGTCTCGCCAGAACGCCAAGCTTCCTTGTTACGGATCCAGGTCCAGGGACCCAGAAGCGGCACTGATAGATGCTCTAGCAGCGCATTGGTTCTTCAACCTGGCTTATGTGTTTCCACCGTTTCCTCTGCTCCCTCGTCTGATTGCCAAAATCAAACAGGAAAGAGCATTGGTGATATTGATAGCGCCTGCGTGGCCACGCAGGACCTGGTATGCAGACCTAGTGGACATGTCATCCTTTCCACCATGGACTCTGCCTCTGAGACAAGACCTTCTAATACAAGGTCCTTTCAATCATCCGAATATACTTTCTCTGAGACTGACTGCATGGAGATTGAACGCTTGATCCTATCAAAGCGTGGCTTCTCCGAGTCAGTAATTGATACCTTAATACAGGCACGAAAGCCTGTCACCAGGAAAATTTACCACAAGATATGGCGTAAATATCTTCATTGGTGTGAATCCAAGAATTACTCATGGAGTAGGGTTAGGATTCCTAGGATATTGTCCTTCCTCCAAGAGGGTTTGGACAAAGGATTATCATCTAGTTCTTTAAAGGGACAGATTTCTGCTCTGTCTATTCTTTTACACAAGCGTCTGGCAGAAGTTCCAGACGTTCAGGCATTTTGTCAGGCTTTAGTTAGAATTAAGCCTGTGTTTAACCCCTTAATGACCGGACCATTTTTCAATTTTCTTACCCTTAATGACAATGGCTATTTTTACATTTCTGCAGTGTTTGTGTTTAGCTGTAATTTCCCTCTTACTCATTTACTCTACCCACACATATTATATACCGTTTTTCTCGCCATTAAATGGACTTTCTAAGGATACCATTATTTTCATCATATCTTATAATTTCCTATAAAAAAAATATAAAATATGAGGAAAAAATTGAAAAAAACACACTTTTTCTAACTTTGACCCCCAAAATCTGTTACACATCTACAATCACCAAAAAACACCTATGCTAAATAGTTTCTAAATTTTGTCCTGAGTTTAGAAATACCCAATGTTTACATGTTCTTTACTTTTTTTGCAAGTTATAGGGCCATAAATACAAGTAGCACTTTGCTATTTCCAAACAACTTTTTTTCAAAATTAGCGCTAGTTACATTGGAACCCTGATATCTGTCAGGAATACCTGAATATCCCTTGACATGTATATATTTTTTTTTAGAAGACAACCCAAAGTATTGATCTAGGCCCATTTTGGTATATTTCATGCCACCATTTCACCGCCAAATGTCATCAAATAAAAAAAAAAGTTCACTTTTTCACAAATTTTGTCACAAACTTTAGGTTTCCCACTGAAATTATTTACAAACAGCTTCTGCAATTAAGGCACAAATGGTTGTAAATGCTTCTTTGGGATCCCCTTTGTTCAGAAATAGCAGACTTATATGGCTTTGGGGTTGCTTTTTGGTAAGTAGAAGGCCGCTAAATGCTGCTGCGCACCACACGTAAATTATGCCCAGCAGTTAAGGGGTTAAATTAGGTAGCTTGTAGGGAGCTTGCAGGGTTAATTTTAGCTTTAGGGTAGAGATCAGCCTCCCACCTGACACATCCCACCCCCTGATCCCTCCCAAACAGTTCTCTTCCCTCCCCCACCCCACAATTGTCCCCGCCATCTTAAGTACTGGCAGACTTTCTGCCAGTACTTAATAAAAGGAGTTTTTCTTTTTTTTAATAAAAAAAAATAAAATGTTTTAGCTGTGATGGACTCCTGCCTTAGCCCCAACCTCCATGATCCCCCCCCCCAGCTCTCTAACCCTCTCCCCTACCTAATTGCCGCCATCTTGGGTACTGGCAGCTGTCTGCCAGTACCCAATTTGCCCCCCAAAAAAGTGTTTTTTTTTATCTTTTATTGCCATTTTAAATTTTTCTGTAGTGTAGCAGCCCCCCACAATACCCCAACCCCCTCCCCCTCCCAGATCCTTATATATTTATTTTTTCCCCCCTCTTCCCTCTCATTGGTGTCAGTGTGGGTAGCTAATCGCGCGCGCGCACGCGCACCCGCGCGCGCCCCCGCACGCACATGCACTCCCCCGCATGCTCCCGGCACCCGGCGTGCACATTGCACTTACAGGAGCCGGATGCCGGGTAGCGATGGGCCGCCCACCCGCCTCCCTGTTGCGCTCCCACCCACCAACGAACCGGCACCATCGCTACCGGTGCAGAGAGGGCCACAGAGTGGCTCTCTCTGCATCGGAGTCTTCTGAAAGGGTATTGCAGGATGCCTCCATATGGAGGCATCACTGCAATACCCTGAGAGCTGCTGGAAGCGATTGCGATCGCTTCCAGCACTCTCTTAGACAACTGACGTACCAGGTACGTCTATTGTCATTAACTGTAAGTTAATGCATGACGTACCTGGTACGTCAGTTGTCATTAAGGGGTTAAACCTGTTGCTCCTCCATGGAGCTTAAACTTGGTTCTTAAAGTTCTTCAAGGGGTTCCGTTTGAACCCCTTCATTCTATTGATATCAAACTTCTTTCATGGAAAGTTCTTTTTCTGATGGCTATTTCCTCGGCTCGAAGAGTCTCGGAGTTATCTGCCTTACATTGTGATTCTCCTTATCTGATCTTTCATTCAGATAAAGTTGTTCTGCGTACAAAACCTGGGTTTTTACCTAAGGTGGTTTCTAACAAGAATATCAATCAAGAGATTGTTGTTCCATCATTATGTCCTAATCCTTCTTCAAAGAAGGAACGTCTTTTGCATAATCTAGACGTAGTCCGTGCCTTGAAGTTTTACTTACAGGCTACTAATGATTTTCGCCAAACATCTAACCTGTTTGTTGTTTACTCTGGACAGAGGAGAGGTCAGAAGGCCTCGGCAACCTCTCTTTCTTTTTGGCTTCGGAGTATAATCCGTTTAGCCTATGAGACTGCTGGACAGCAGCCTCCTGAAAGGATTACGGCTCATTCTACTAGAGCTGTGGCTTCCACCTGGGCCTTTAAAAATGAGGCCTCTGTTGAACAGATTTGCAAGGCTGCAACTTGGTCTTCCCTTCATACTTTTTCCAAATTTTCCAAATTTGATACTTTTGCTTCTTCGGAGGCTGTTTTTGGGAGAAAGGTTCTACAGGCAGTGGTTCCTTCCGTTTAAGTTCCTGCCTTGTCCCTCCCATCATCCGTGTACTTTAGCTTTGGTATTGGTATCCCACAAGTAATGGATGATCCGTGGACTGGATAAACTTAACAAGAGAAAACATAATTTAAGCTTACCTGATAAATGTATTTCTCTTGTAGTGTATCCAGTCCACGGCCCGCCCTGTCCTTTTAAGGCAGGTCTAAATTTTAATTAAACTACAGTCACCACTGCACCCTATGGTTTCTCCTTTCTCGGCTTGTTTCGGTCGAATGACTGGATATGGCAGTGAGGGGAGGAGCTATATAGCAGCTCTGCTGTGGGTGATCCTCTTGCAACTTCCTGTTGGGAAGGAGAATATCCCACAAGTAATGGATGATCCGTGGACTGGATACACTACAAGAGAAATAAATTTATCAGGTAAGCATAAATTATGTTTTTTTTATTTCATGATACAGATAGAGCGTGCAATTTTAAGCAATTTTCTAATTTACTCTTATTATGATTTTTTCTTTGTTTTCTTGATATCTTTATTTGAAAAGTAGGAATGTAAGCTTAGGAGCTGGCCCATTTTTGGTTCAGCACCTGGGTAGCCCTTGCTGAGTGATGAATAAATGTAGCCACCAATTAGTAAGCTCTACCCAGGGTGCTGAACCAAACATGGGCCTGCTCCTAAGTTTACATTCCTGTTTTTTCAAATAAAGATACCAAGAGAACAAATAAAAATTGATAATAGGAGTAAATTAGAAAGTTTCTTAAAATTGAATGCTCTATCGGAATCATGAAATAAAAAAAATTGTGTTGCATGTGCCTTTAAGGAAAGAAAGAAGAACATATTAACGGAACATCACCAGGTGTATTAGCGCAATTTAATGAAAACGTAAATTGTAATAATTATTGTTTTGTTCTTTAGAAACAAAGTTACAAGATTCATAGTAGGGGAAAGATACAGATTTAACCGCAAAGGGGTTAAACTTACAGTAGAAGTGCAGCTTGGCACACGCATTGTACTGTAGGTCCCGAGCAGAGCCCACCGCTGATCCATTCAGTAGCGCTAGTCACATGATTTATGGATTAGAGCAGGTCCCTTTAATGTGTCAGAAGATTTATCCAGGTTAGGTTGGATCGACAATATAATGAAAGAGTTAAGGTATATGAACATCACTATTAAAGGGACAGTCAACACCCATGAAAACTTTATTCCATACCTTAGATCAACAAAAAAAATGAGCCTGCACCGCATCCCATCTTCAATAACACTAACGTTAGGTGGCTAATCTTCAATGAACATTTAGTTTTCAGCGTTAGATATGGCCGCCAAACTCCCCCCACTGTTACGTAGGAGGCTTCTTCTCTAAGTCTTCAGCCAATGATCATAAAATCCTCGGCTAGATTCTTTAGCCACGTTCACGGAGACACTTTCTATTTCTAATAGCGAGCGTACTACAATTATATAGCGCATGCGCATTAGAAATAGTGTCCCTGTGAACGAGTATTGATTTAAAACAAGAAGGGGACGGAGGAAGAGGGGGGAGGAGTTTGGCGGCCATATCTACCGCTGAAAACTAAATGTTCATTGAAGATTAGCCACCTAACGTTAGTGTTATTGAAGATGGGATGCGGTGCAGGCTCATTTTTTGTTGTTGATATAAGGTATGGAATAAAGTTTTCATGGGTGTTGACTGTCCCTTTAAGCTTTTGTGGGTCAGACAGAGCATGGCATTTTAAGAGTCTTTTCTAAGTACTTCCATCATTAAATTTACTTCAGTCTCTTTGGGGCCGATTGAACAAAGCCCAGACCTATATAAGCTCAGGAGCAGCAATTCACTAATGGCAGCTAGCTGATGATTGGTGGCTACACATATTTGCTACTTATCATTGGTTCACCAGATGTCTTCAGCTAGCTCCCAGTAGCTGCTCTGCAGCTATCTTCAACTATGTTATTTAAAATTCCTTTGCATGGGATAAACAGAGTTACAAGATTTATAATAGAGGAAAGATAAATATTCACAAAAGAGTGTGGTATATTAATTTAGAGGTCTACTTATCTGCATACTGTGCTTAAAGGGACATTTGTTTCATGATTAAGATAGAGCGTGCAATTTTCAATAACTTTCCAATTTATTTCTATTATCTAATTTGTTTTGTTTTCTTTGTATCCTTTGTTGAAAAGTGTATACCTAGACAGGCTCAGGAGCTGTTGTGCAGCCACCAATCAGAGGCTACTGAGCCTATCTAGATATGCTTTTCAGGAAAGAATATCAAGAGAATGGAGCAATTTAGACAATAGAAGTACATTAGAAAGTTGTTTAAAATTGTATTCTCTATCTGAATCATGAAAGAAAAAATTTGGGTTTAATGCCCCTTTAACTTTTACCCAACAGCCATAGTATTACATATTTATCATGATAGACATAAGCAGGTAGAAAAGCTTGTGCATTTTTTTTCTGTAACATCAAAAACATTATTTAGAGTACATTTCAATGCTAATGTTGTTTATAGCAGTACTTTGCTGTTCTTAGTCCATTTAAATGAGAATTTCAGCAAACCATTATGGTTATTTGTGTAACACACATTATGCTAAAATACATCCAGTAGTGTAGGTTTTACCAGATCAAAAGATTTTTTTCTTTTAGCTTCAACTACTGTGTTCCCTACTACAGATGAGTTTTTTTCTGTACTACAAATGTTCACTCTGAGATTATGTTTAAAATCAAAAATAAAATAAAATATATATATACATATACTTTAATGCAGAACATTCTGTGATCTAAGATATCATCATAAAAAAATGAAAAAATGCAGCATGTCAGCAGAAAGAACGGGACACATGCAAGAACTGTTAGCCCTTTGGCTTTGCAGCACTGCTTGACATCAGACTGTTCTCTTCAAACAGTGCTGTGCTCTGTCTGCACTGTGTAAGTTTCCCTTAAAGGCTGTGACACACTGCAAGCGGAGCGGCGCACAGCATGTACATGCGGCTGTGTGTGCTCAGTGTGTCCTGCCTTTTCATCTCTGAGCACGCTGCTGCGTCAGGACGCGTAACTGAGTGCTCAGCAATGAAATATTTGATCTTCAGAAGCGATGCGACGTGGAGCGAAGCAGCTGCTTCGCCTCACGCCGCATCGCTTGCAGTGTGTCACAGCCTTAACACAGTGCAGCCAGAGTGAAGCACTGTTTGAAGAGAACAGTCAAACAGAATTGTGATGTAAATCGGCAGCGTGTTGATTGATAACTGTCTCTCAGGAATTTTTTCAACCCCACCCACCGTAGGCTTTCCCAGTCTGTAAAGCTGTGACTCCTGAATGTAAGATGTTCCTGGGAGCAATGCACCATTTTTACATTATAATTATGTGATGTTAGACCAAGAGTTAAAGGAAACACATTTATTTGAGACATTTGTAAAATTTAGCAATTTCTGTTTTTCGCTGCAGCTAATTTGCAACAACACTGCAATATATCATAAAACTTTAAAAAAAGGTTTATTCTCTAATTAATCAACACGTTGCAATTAATCTGGTGCTTTAGTGTACCTGCCTAATTTAAAATTTAATTTAATTTCAAAGTGACCTGCAGATTCCATATGGCATGCCCCATGGACTGTATGATATGATTGAAACCTTTAAGTGTTTTAAAGTGACAGTAAACTTTCCCGTTTGTATAAACAGATCCAGAATGCAAGCGGTATCAGTTTTAATGTAAATGCGATATAACTTACTTTTTAATCTAGCCATGTTAGTGCAATACCCTGCGCTCTGGACACCTACTTCAGAAGTATATTTTTTGAACAGATTGAACTGTTCTCCAATCAGTGCTTTTGGCGTACGGCACTTTTATTGCAACTAGAGCACCAATTTTTTTTTTTTAAATTTAGCTCACGGCCAGAGTGTGGGGTATTTGAATTTCAGCACTACATTAAAAAGTAAGTTATAGCGCATCTTCATTACAACTGATTAATTAAAGGGACAGTACATGGTAACATTGTTTTTATATGAATGTATTTTCAATGACTTGTTATACCAGTTGCAGAGTATAAAATGTATGATAAATTGCATTTTTCGGTTTATTTGCGTATATGTAGTAGCTGGTTTTGTGCTTTTAAACCACAGCATATTACAATAGGTTGAGCTTCAGGTAATATCAGATCTCATTATGTTATCACTTTGTGTACACACACTTGCTTCCTTATCTTATATTTGTCTAGAAAACCAAAGCTCAATACTTAGAGAGAGCAATGGAAAATGATCATTTTATTACTTAACCATCATGCCCCCCACTGAGAGTGTAATCTCTTCTGCTGGCTGTGTTTACTTAGGCTATTTAATAGAATATACTCCAGTATAGAAACTTTCAGTATAGGTTGGGATACCACAGGCTAAATCAGCTATTTCCAAAGCCAAAATAGGGGTAAAGGAGCTACTTGTAAATAATTTCAATCACTCCAGCAGGTAAAATGAATCATTGGGAACAATTTAAAGGGGAGAAAATTTTGGGGTGAACTGTTCCTTTAAACTCCATCTAAAATATCACTAACATTCCAGATCTGTTTATCCAAAGGAAAAAGTTTACCATCAATTTAAGGCAGGGGTCGCCAACCTTTCGGACCTCAGGGACCACTAAACTCACAATTTAAAATCCTGTGGACCACTAACATGATTTTTTTTTAAATGGTACAAACCTCTATAATGTGTGTGTGTATATATATATATATATATATATATATATATACATACATACACCCACACATACTGTACATAACTAGTATAACCATAGCTAAGAAGAACTGAGAGAATATTTCAAAATGACAGATGAAGGGTGAGTGTCAACTTTTGAGCTAGAAGCAGAGAGGCGGAAAGTGGGGGAAAAAAGAATTATGTTTAAAAGGATCACAAGACTTCCAAGTTACCTCCCCAGTTAGGAATTATTCAAAACTACTTATGATCATGGACAGACATTGGAGTCATAAATTAAGTTTCTATCAGAAAGCTCTCAATATGGATGTGAGCTAACCCCGACTGATGTTACTGGCAATTACTATAATACTGGTGGGATATGGCTGATCTGCTGGATGGCAATTACTGGAATTCAGGTGGAATGACTTTGTGCACGGGAAAATTATTAGAATGAAAAATAATTAATATTTAATTTAAAAAAAAGATGGAGGGGAGGAAGACAAACAGTGATGTAAGTCCATCAGAAGGTATTAGGAAAACTACTACAAAAAGACAGGTAAAGGGAAGAAAATAAATGAAATATGAGAGATAATTGATTTTTTATAGAATTTCTTTTTTTGTATACTATACATCCACTATTTCAAGCAAGACTATACCAACCTCTGCTGGCTTTAGAATGGAAGCATCTTCCTCTGAGCAACGCGCCGGGCGGAGTTAAAAATACAATCTAGCTATGCAAGTTACGCAGTACTACGCAACGTGCATAGGGAGATTGTAATTTAACTCCTCCTCCGTCGGTTTTCACTGATATCCAGCCAGGCACTGTAGGGAGTTGCAGTGCGACTGGGGTGACACCATCAGAGGAGATTAATTCCTGCTTGATGGTGTCACGGACCACCAACATCTTCTCGCGGACCACCAGTGGTCCAGGGACCACTGGTTGGCGACCGCTGCTTTGAGGGGCTTAATACATTTGAGGCTGTAAGCATTTTTTACAAAAAGAGCAACACTAGAACAAGGAGTCATGATCTTAAGCTGAAGGGTAGAAGGTTCAGGATTAATTAGCAGAACCACTTATTCATAGAGAAGTGGGTGGTTGATTAATGGAATAAACTTCCATTATACATGGTATGACAAACACTGTGGGGGACTTCAAGAATTCCTGGGATAAGCATAAGTCTATCCTAACAATTTTGGAAATACAGGCAGACTTGTTAAACCTATGGCTCTTATCTACCATCAAAATCTAAGTCACAACATAGGGGGTGCATGCTCCTAGTCGCAATGTGACTGAAAAGGACTTGAAAAAGAATTGCTAATATAAGGTTTAATGTCCCTTTTTTCAATAGTTTTTTCCCAGATTGAAACCACAACCAATATATGTTTGTATAACTGGTTTTAAATGCATCGGAAACTAACATGTAGGACTCAGCTGCAGGGTTTTACTTGATATGGGAGTTGAACTTACATGATTTTTTTCATAAATGTTTGGAGATGCAAAGGTGTTAAAGGGACATAATACATTAGCAGCGGTTTTGATGGGTTCAATTGGGGTTCTATTCTCTCACTTTCCCTCTTATTCTCTTCTTTCATTAACTTTCCTTTTTCTTCTCTCTGTCTTTTCACTGTCTCTATTTCTTTATCTCTCTTTTGTTCTCTCTTTTGCAGTCTCTTTCTTTCTCTCTCTCTCTTTCTTATATTCTCTCTTTTCGCTCTTTCACTTCCTCTTATTTTTCATTCTCTCTGTTTATCTCTTTCTCTGTCTCCATTTCTCTCTTTTTCATCCTCTTTCTTTTCTTTTTTTTTTATTTCTCTCATTCTCTTTTTTTCTTTATGGCCCTCTCTCTCTTTCTTTCTCTCTCTTTCATTCACTGGCACCCATTTTACAAGTACCATAGTGAGCTTCTGGGCACGTGTTTCTGGCGAGCCTTCAGACTCGCCAGAAACAGCAGTTATGAAGCAGCGCTCACAAAGACCGCTGCTCCATAACCTGTCCACCTGCTCTGAGCAGGCGGACAGACATTGCTGGAAATCAACCCGATCGAGTACGATCGGGTTGATTGACATCTCCCTGCTGGCGGCCCATTGGCCGCGAGTCTGCAGGGGGCGGCGTGGCACCAGCAGCTCTTGTGAGCTGCTGGTGCAATGCTGAATACGGAGAGCGTATTGCTCTCCGCATTCAGCGAGGTCTGGTGGACCTGATCCGCACTGTCGGATCAGGTCCGGCAGACTTTGTTAAATAGAGACCTCTGTCTGTTTTTCTTTCTTTCTCTCTCTCTCTCTCCAGGGCCAATGATCTAAAGGTCTCTAACTGGCAAGATTATTAAAGGGACAGCCTACTCCAGAATATTTATTTTTTAAAAAGATAGATAATCCCTTTATTACCCATTCCCCAGTTTTGCATAACCAAAACATTTATATTAATATACTTTTTACCTCTGTGACTATCTTGTATCTAAGCCTCTGCAGACTGCCCCCTTATCTCAGTTCTTTTGACAGACTTGCATTTTAGCCAGTCAGTGTCCTCTCATAAGTAACTCCACGGGCATGAGCACAATGTAATCTATATGACACACATGAACTAACGCCATCTAGCTGTAAAAAAATGTAAAATGCATTTAGAGGCGGCCTTCAAGGGCTTACAAATTAGCATATGAGTCCATCTAGGTTTAGATTTCAACTAAGAATACCAAGAGAACAAAGCAAATGTGATGATAAAAGTAAATTAGAAAGTTGTTTAAAACGGAAAGTTTAATTCTGACTAGACTGTGCCTTTAGAGAATGCTCACCAGTCCTTCTATTTACCTGGTGAATTCATCTAAAGCCACGTGCACAATAAAATTCGTAATTTCAAAATCTTACAAAACAAATAATGAAACCACACAAAAATATGCAGGAAAAAATTGTATTGTTTTAGGTGCGTCAAAATTTTTTCAAAATTCTTCACCAAGCTTGTATCAAACATTCAAAATACTTAATACCCTAATAGAAAAACACATGCATACGAAAATATAGGCGATTGTAAGATGCTATACACAGAAAGCAGTGTAATGGGATTAATATTGGCTACAGGATTTAATTTTTAAAGTGCGTCCCCTGCTTCCTGCTAACTTTGCTCTACTAAGCAAAAAGTGTCCTTTACAAACGAGCTCCACTCACAGGGACTGCCCCTTTTTTTACGATAATTCCACAAGGGTATCCCTTTCCAAGTTCTGATTGAAAAATCACATCTGAACTTGCGAGATTTAGATCATGGGGCCCTCTGTCTCTCTCATCACAAGACTGGGGGACAGATAGAGCAATGATTAAAGGGATATAGTCAACCCAAAATGTATAATCAATTATTCCTATGTAGTATGTTTTGATGACCCCTCCTTTCCCTGACCTAATGTAAGCTCATTTGAAAATAGCCAGTCCGCGTCGATCCGGCTTGTACACGTAATTCACGCATGCTTAATGCTTTTTTTTTGGGCAAGGGGGTCATTTGATTTTTAACTGAATGACGTCAGAGAAAAAGGGGTTTGGCAGCCATTTGAAAACGGCCGGAGGAGAACTAGTAAATGATTTTACAATAAAACTATATTCACATTAAACATGGGCTACAGCCTACCGGATGTTTTATTCATTATTACATACTTTTTTAAATTTGTTTTTCAATGTTGCTTTAATATGTAGTAGGAGTAACAAATCCCTGCATAACCACTTGTTCTAATTGTTTTCATAAACAAACAACTTTATTTGTTTCTGTTTCTTCACAACAATCCAATAAAAATAAGATTGTTGTGTCATATTTCCTAGTAAAAAAGGGGGGAAGGGGTTCTACAAAAAAAACATATTGTGCAGATGAGAAGCTTGCACAATCCATTGCAATACAATCCTGCTTCAATATCTGGTGCCTAATAAACCTTACAACATTAAAGTGTGTGTATGTTTATCTTATTTTCTCAAAAACCACAAAACCAAAATTGTTCCAATTCCGGAAGCTTGGAAAAGTAATATTCAGTTGACAAAGAGCTTGTGCCAAATACCTTCTGAAAACAAATACATAACAGCTCTAGTTGTGATGTTGTCAAATATAAAAATAAAAACCACTAAAAACTGTTAAGATCAGTTTTACAATAAAACACATTTTACATTTTTATTCCCTGTTTTATTATTTTATCAAATTTGCAGTCAGTTTTATAAAGTCCTTAAAGGGACATTGTAGTACAAAACTGACAAGCTCTAGATCAGTGGTTCTCAAACTAAAATGAACTCAAGGCCTGGTAAATTTTAGCCGGATGCGTCCAGGTCCACTTGCGTTGGTGTTTTTAAAACATGTATTTTGTATCTAGTTATTTTGCAATTCAGTACTTAATTAGTAATATGTTCTTTGCATATAAATGAAGCATTGCTTTAAGGGGACAATGCAATCAGGCAAGCAGCTGAGAAAAGTTGCAGAAATACCCATCCCAACTGAGAGGTTGGTTTCTGCTGCTGCCTCTTGTTTATACCATTGCAGTACTTAACTTTTCAGCATAGGTGGTTGCTTTATCAGGTAAAATCATCTATTTTACATGACAAAATAAAGGTAAATAAGCTATTTGTAAACATATTTCACAATTTTGGTGCTATCCTGAAAATCTGACCTGTTAGTGTGCCCTGAGGACAGACTGGAATTGAGAAATTGAAAATTGGGAACACATTAAAGGGACATTAAACACTTTGAGGTGGTAATATAAAATGATAAATTGTATATATATAAAACAAACTCTGCAATATACTTTCATTATTTATTTTGTCCCAATATCCTGTAATTCTATTCTGAAATTGGGAGCTTTTCAGTTCCATTGCTGCACCCTATTGTGACCTATTTATAACTGTCTCTAATTGGCCATAGCAGAGAAGGTTACATAAGTTACAACATGGCAGCTCCCATTGTTTTATAGACACTAAACCTTACACTTATTTTGTCAATATTTAAACAGTTAATGAAACTTGAAAAAAGAATCTACATCTTATTCTCAAGCTAATCTTTTTCTCTGAATACATCATTCTACCTAGCATTTATTAAGTATTTAATGCCCCTTTAAAGGGGAGACAGTTTTACAGCACATGTACCTTCAAATTTACAAATTAGATAATCATTTACAAGTAGATAATCACATCTATAGGCGACTATTTACCAGAAGACGGATCAAAATTTACTAAGCACCCTCTCCAGCATCACAAACTTCCCCCGCTTCACCAGATCCTATGTAATTCTGTTTATTTGATTCACTTAAAGGGACAGTTCACCCAAAAAAAATACCCTTTAAATTATTCCCAATGATTCATTTTACCTGCTGGAGTGTTTTAAATTGTTTACAAGTAGCTCCTTTACCCCTATTTTGGCATTGGAAATAGCTGATTTAGACTGTGGTATCCCAACCTATACTGAAAATTTCTATACTGGAGTATGTTCTATTAAATAGCCTAAGTAAACACAGCCAGCAGAAGAGATTACACCCTCAGTGGGGGGCATGATGGTTAAGTAATAAAATGATAATTTTCCATTGTTCTCTCTAAGTATTGGGCTTTGGTTTTCTAGACAAATATAAGATAAGGAAGCAAGTCTGTGTACATAAAAGTGATAACATAATGAGATCTGATATTACCTGAAGCTCAACCCATTGCAATAGGCTATGGTTTAAAAGCACAAAACCAGCTACTTTATATACACAAATAAACCGAAAAATGCAATTTCTTATACATTTTATACTCTGCAGCTGGTTTAACAAGTCATTGAAAATGCATTAATATAAATACAATTTTACAGTGTACTGTCCCTTTAAGCAGGGTTGGGGAACCTTGACTCTCCAGATGTTTCAGAACTACATTACCCATGATGCTTAGGCTCTCTGAAGTCCAGTTGAGCATCATGGGAAATGTAGTTCTGAAACATCTAGAGGGCCAAGTTTCCCCATCCCTGCAATAAATAATAGAGACAAGCTATAATGAATCAGCTGCATAGAATAAGGTAGGAAATGTAGAAGCTAGATTTTTGAGTGACCTCTTAAAAGACAATAGACTTGCACACTCAAAAATACAATCCATTAGCACTTACTCTAAATTTATACTGCTGTAGGGTGTGCAGGTAGGAACATGAATTTCAACCTTGGATAGCACACAAATAGTGACACTGAACAGCACTATTCATGTTCCTCTCTGCACACCCTGCAGCATGTGTAACTCATAAATGCTCAGGAAAACATGGCCGAGATTGCAACCCTACATGGCAAACATATCCATATACACTGTGAACTCTTGCACATGCTCAGTAGAAGCTGGTGCCTCAGATAATGTGCATGTATAAAGACTGTAAAATGTTCTATCTGAATCATGAAAGTTTAATTTTGTTCCTTTAATTAATAATTTGTCCTATTAATAATAAAATCAACAACCACTTTGTTGTTAAAGGGTCTACTTTAAAATTGTTTATTGTTTAAAAAGATAGATAATCCCTTTAGTACCCATTCACCAGTTTTGCATAACCAACACTGTTATATTAATACACTTTTTAACTCTGTGACTAACTTGTATCTAAGCCTCTGCAGACTGTCTCCTTATCTCAGTTCTTTTTACAGACTTACATTTTAGGCAATCAGTGCTGACTCTTAAATAACTCCACGGGAATGAGCACAGTGTTATCTATATGACACACATGAACTAGCGCTGTCTAACTGTGAAAAACTGTCAAAATGCACTGAGATAAGAGGCAGCCTTCAAGGGCTTATAAATTAGCATATGGGCCTACCTAGGTTTAGCTTTCATCAAAGAATACTAAGAGAACAAAGCAAATTTGATGTTAAAAGTAAATCGGAAAGTTGTTTAAAATTGCACGCCCTATCTGAATCATGAAAGTTTAATTTTAACTTGACTGTTTCTTTAACAGTCTGTGTGATTCTGCACCTGAGTCAGTAACATGTAGAACATCAAAATCCATCAACACTAGTGTTCCCTTTTTTCCCCATTATTTATTTTTACAAAATCCGCAAAGGATTAATATCCCCTCTCATAATCTTCCCACAAAAATACCTTGAAACATATTGGATTCCATATGTGACACAAGAGCTAACTTATTTCTGTCAAAATAAGCTACCCTGATTTAGGGGCCGTTATAGAAAGACAGTGCAATGTATGTAGGTCCCTCAAGCAGACACGGTATTAAATAAAAAATGTGCTCACTAAAACATACATCTTGTTTAGCACCTGTCCAGTCAGCGACAAATGAACTGACATTCATCATGTATAATATATGGCAGCAGCCATGCGTATTAACTTGTTAAACTCAAGGGGAAGAAAGATAGATTTCCCCCTCTAAGACTAAAAGAAAAGAAAAAAAAGAAGACGAAAAAAATAATATATATATAAAAAACACGGAAATGGACTGCACTCTTAAACTGTACACATCCTATGACCCTGCAAAATGCACAGCCCTTGGTGCGTAATAGCATTCTCAGGTAGCTGTACAATCCCCAGACACCCAGGCAGTTAACCTCAGACAAGTCTGGGGGCAAAGCCCATAGGGAAAACTACAAAACAAATTAACACACACACACACATATATATATATATATATATATATATATAGAGAGAGAGAGAGAGAGAGAGAGAGAGAGAGAGAGAGAGAGAGAGAGAGAGAGAGTTAAGCACACAAACAACATAAAGCAACTTTTTTTGTCCTTAGCTACTTTTTGGATAAATACGTTAAGGGGAGGAAAACTGTAAAAAGAAAATGCTCTAATGTGTTTAGAGCATTTTAATATTGTACCAATGTTTTTATATAATTATGTGTTTAACCCTAAATTAAACGTATCAAATGATTTAACAACCAAAAATTTCCATAGACTGCTGAAAATCATTAGATACGTTTTTTAAAGGATTGTGATCGACCCAAAAAATATAGTTCTTGTATCCCCCTTCTAATTATGGATGCCTCCATTTTGGAACTTGTATCTGAATAAGGAGGTGCTGCACATGTGCAAACAAATCAGTACTAGAATGCAGTAAAAGCTCGATTTCAACATGGCAGCACCCATGAATAGAGGGATGCAAGGAATAGCCTTAAAGGGACACTGAACCCAATTTTTTCCTTTCACGATTCAGATAGAGCATGCAATTTTAAGCAACTTTCTAATTTACTCCTATTAACAATTTTTCTTCGTTCTCTTGGTATCTTTATTTGGAAAAAAAACAGGAATGTAAACTTACAAGCTGGCCCATCTTTGGTTCAGCACCTGGGTAGTACTTGATTATAAATGTAGCCATCAATCAGCAAGCGCTATCCAGGGTGCTGATCCAAAAATGAGCCGGTTCGTAAACTTTACATTCCTGCTTTTTCAAATAAAAATATCAAGAGAATGAAGAAAAATTTATAAACAGAGTAAATTAGAAAGTTGCTTAAAATTGCATTCTCTATCTGAATCATGAAAGGAAAAAAAATGGGTTCAGTATACTTTTAATAATATTCTGATAACATGTATTTAGTGTCTAATGTTCTTTTAAATTCAGCTCCTAAACAGCAATGCACATGACAAGAGGCATATGTATGTAGCCATCAATCGCCAGCTAGCTCCCAGCAGTGCACTGCTGCTCCCTAAGTCTACCTATATATATATATATATAGAGATATATATATATATATGTGTGTGTGTGTTTTTCACAAAGTATACAAAGATATAAAAATTGCATTCTCTTGTCTGAACCATGAAAGTTTATTTTTTCATGTCCCTTTAATTAATCTATTTTCTTCCAAAAAGATCAGCATTGCTGTCCTTACTCTTGCAGTCAAGGGGTTAAAACTTGTGTTGAATTTTTTCGGTTCTGAAGAACATCTTCAGAAAATATATTTTATGATAACCCATTGTATTTTAACGTCCTGCACACAATTTAATGGCAGAACATAGAATATATGGGCACATTAGAATAGATAATGTAGCGCATAGACACCAGGGAATAATTATCACAGATAATTGAAAAGACTGGCAACAATAAGTAAAGGGAATAGAAATATGGGTGCAAGAATATACAGCAGAAAAAATGTAATGACACTTTGTAGAAAGTACGTCCTCAATTAACAATTCTGTGGGTTTTTACAAATTTAGCTGTGACCATATTGAATATTCATTAGTAAAATGAAACCACATAAAGCCAGGATATATATGGTTTTATGTACTAAAATGCATTTTCTTCCTAACCATTCTTTATTAATGACATTATATTATTATTATTATTATTATTATCGGTTATTTGTAGAGCGCCAACAGATTCCGCAGCGCTATAAACAAAAGCGGAGTACAACAAAACAATTATATTGATCAAATGGGTAGATGGCCCTGCCAAAAGGTTTGCACTGTTGTAGTCAGCTTTTAAGAAGGTGATCTACAAACAGCTGGACTCTTAGGCTTACATGCTAAGGGGGTTCAGCGGATAGCAATGGAACTGGTATAAAGAAAGGTTAGCGTAGGTTGTATGCATCCCTGAACAGTAGAGTCTTTAGGGAGCGCTTCAAGCTTTCAAAACTAGGGGAGAGTCTTGTAGAGCGAGGCAAAGAGTTCCACAAGATGGGAGCCAGTCTGGAGAAGTCCTGTAAATGGGAGTGTGATGAGGTAACAAGAGAGGAGGAGAGTAGGAGGTCATGAGCAGAGCGAAGGGGACAGGAGGGAGAGTATCTGGAGACAAGGTCTGAGATATAGGGGGGAGTAGTGCAGTTGAGGGCTTTGTATGTCAGAGTGAGAATTTTGTGTTTGATCCTAGAGGCAAGAGGAAGCCAGTGAAGGGATTGGCAGAGAGGTGCAGCAGATGAAGAGCGACGTGTAAGGAAGATGAGCCTGGCAGAGGCATTCATTATGGTTGCAGTAATCGAGGCGGGAAAGGATGAGAAAGTGGATTAAAATCGTAGTTGTGTCTTGTGTAATGAAGTGTCTAATTTTAGAGATGTTTTTAAGGTGGAAGCGGCAGCCTTTAGCCAAGGATTGAATGTGAGGAGTGAAAGAAAGATCTGAGTCAAATGTGACTCCATGACATCGGGCATGCGGGGTAGGTGTAATGATGGAGTTGTCGATAGTTATAGAGAGATTGGGGGTGGAGATTTTGGAAGAAGGGGGGAAAATAAGGAGGTCGGTTTTGGAGAGATTTAGCTTGAGGTAGTGAGAGGACATCCAGGAAGAGATGTGAGAAAGACAGTTAGTGACACGGGTTAGCAAGGAAGGACATAGGTTTGGTGCAGAGAAGTAGATTTGGGTGTCGTCGGGATACAAATTATATTGGAAACCGTGGGATTTTATTAGGGAACCTAGTGATGATGTGTAGATTGAGAAGAGAAGGGGACCGAGGACAGAGCCTTGCGGTACTCCGACAAAGTGGTGACGGGGCAGAGGAGGCCCCAGAGAAGGCTATACTAAAGGTACGGTTTGACAGGTAGGAAGAGAGCCACGAGCGGGTTGTGTCACAGATGCCGAAGGATTGGAGGGTTTGGAGCAAAAGAGGGTGGTCAACAGTGTCAAAGGCTTCGGGCAGATCAAGGAGGATAAGCAGAGAGAAGTGGCCTTTTGATTTTGCTGTAAGTAGGTCGTTGGTAACCTTAACAATTGCTGTCTCTGTGGAGTGATGGGGACGAAATCCAGATTGCAGTGGGTCAAGGAGGGAGTTTAATGTAAGGAAATGGGATAGGCGTGCATATACTAGTTTTTCGAGAAGACTTGAGACAAGATGGAGGAGGGAAATAGGGCGGTAGTTGGATGGGGA
This sequence comes from Bombina bombina, assembly GCF_027579735.1. NCBI lineage: Eukaryota > Metazoa > Chordata > Amphibia > Anura > Bombinatoridae > Bombina > Bombina bombina. The sequence goes on from NC_069502.1 coordinate 925,189,716, forward strand.
GGTAGGATCAAGGGAAGGTTTTTTGAGGATAGGTGTGACCAGTGCATGTTTCAGAGACGAGGGAAATATACCGGTGCTGAGGGAGAGGTTGAAAATGTGTGTGAGTATAGGGGTAAGGGTAGCAGAGAGGGAGGGGAGTAGCTGTGAGGGGATAGGGTCAAGGGGACAGGTAGTGAGGTGAGAGCGCAGTATAAGTGCCAAAACGTCTTCCTCAGTAACAGGGGAGAATGAGCTAAGTTTAAGGTTATGTGGGTTGTGGTTGATTGAGAGCATTTGAGGGGGTGAGAGAATGGAATTATGTTGAGAGCTGATTTCATTTCTGATGGAGTCGATTTTGTTAATGAAGTGGCTGGCAAAGTCTTAAGCTGACAGAGACGTTGTACTAAGAGGTGTGGGAGGGCGGAGAAGAGTATTGAAAGTGGAGAACAGACGTTTTGGGTTTGTAGAAAGATTAGAGATAAGAGTAGAGAAGTAGTGTTGCTTATTGAGATTAATGACAGAATAGTAGGAGTTCAAGATGAATTTGTAATGAAGAAAATCAGCTGAACTCCGAGATTTTCTCCAGTGCCGCTCAGCAGTACGGGAACATCTGCATAGGTACTGTGTCAGAGTAATATGCCAGGGCTGAGGATGAGTGTGTGATATCCGTGCTATGGTAAGAGGGGCCAGATTGTCAAGGACGGATGTAAGGGTGGAATTATAGTGGCAGATAGATTGGTCAGGACAGGAAAATGTGTAGAAGGATGAGAGGAGAGGTTTGAGGGAATTAGCAAGCTGTTGCTGATCTAATGACATAATGCTTCTGTGACGTTTGGTGTGAGGAGTAGGAGGGAGAGTTGTAGGGAGGGATGATATGTTGCAAGTAATGAGATGGTGGTCAGAAAGAGGAAAAGGATGTTTTGTGACCTCATTGATGACATCACTAATTATTTCACTGATGTCATGAGACTTTGAAACCTGATTAATAGTTAGCTATTAAAGTTATCATATGTACATTGCCTGTAATTTTCATAGAGAAGGTTTTTTACTTTCTTTGAATACACTGGCTAACAAGGCACTGTCCTTTTTCTGCAAACCACAGAAGCAAAGGGAGTGTGCAGGCAAGGCTGTGTAGAATGTATCTAACAGTGTTTCCAGAAAGTCTTGTTTGCACAATCCCTTAGTGCCTGTTTAAACCCTAATTTAGCACATATAGGGCTATATTACAAGCGGTATATATTTTTTTTTGCGATTGCAAAAACTCTGCTAGAGTTAAACATTTTGCTCTAGTCTGGTTGCATTTGTATTACAAGTCTCAAAAAAAAGTATTTTGCTCTAATGTTAACCCGTATAGCGTGAAAAACCTGACTTAATTTTTTTACGTACGCGTGCATGTATTCCCCCATAGAAATCAATGGAGAAAAAAAAAAAAAAAATAACCCCAGATCGCACAAACACCATTGCATTTTTGCATTCCCCATAGAAGACAATGGAGAGTTTTTTTTATTTTTAAACGGAACACCCATCGCACACACAACATAGCATATTCGCATTAGCAAATGTGAAATATTTACAGTAAATACATAGTTAAAACTTTTATGAAATATGAATATTGCATAAATATGTTTAATCATGTTTTTATCTACTTAATAAAAGGGCAAAGGGCTCTAATGCACTTATATACTGTATATGTGTGTACATATATATTAATGTTTTTATATGTGTATATATGACTGTAAATACATGTAAATATGCACATATAAATACATTAATATATATGTACGAATATATATAAACACACATATACATCTTTAGCAATGTATATGTATGTGTCTCAATGTTAAAACCATTTGTCTGCCTTTTTTTTCTAACACTTGAGATCTCCTATCTTTGAGCCCTCATAAAAAAAAATTGTGCAATAATTTTTAGTTAATATGAGTGTAACTGTGCTTTGTATTGTATTTTTTCAGTGTTTTGTGCAACTTTTTTGGTTTCGAAAATAGTTAACCACAGCTTTGAGATCGCCGTAAGGATTGAATTGTAAATGTCTAGCGAAATCGCGATTTTGCTCAACTTGTAATATCAGCGGAATGAAAAAGGTTTGCGAAAACATGATATCGCTTGTGCAAAACAGTTTGCGCTTCACTTGTAATCCAGCCCATATTTTTCTTTTTGCACCTTTTAAGGGTATGGTTCTCTGGTAACATTGAATAGAATAGTTGATCATGAAGAAATGAAATCCCCAGAATCTGTATGAAAAGATCTAAAATTTATAGTAATACACTTTTAAGCACTAGAATGCAGCAGTGGTTGTACAATATATAGGATTTTTAAAGCATTGTTGCAAAACGTCCGCCATATAGTGATCCAAACATGCATGCTCCTAATCCTACCTAGGTATGGTATGCTCTTTAACAAGGGATACAAAGAGAATAAAGTACATCTGATAATAGTAATAAGCAAATTGGAAGGTTTTGTTTTTTTCAATTGTACGCTCTTTGTGAATCATGAAAGAAAAATGTGAGGTTTCATGTCCCTTTAAAAATTCTATATGTTCCACTCAGACTTTATGCTGTCTGCCTGTTTTATATCTGTTCTTAATGATCCTCAACAGAAAAGATAGGGGCGACCTAGGGTTCAACTTTACATTACTTTAACATTAAGAAACTAAGGGCTAGATTACGAGTGGAGCGCACAATTTTGCTTATGCTAGCGTGATATTTGCACTCCACTTAGTAATATCAGCGCACATTTGCGTGCACTGGTATTACTAATTGGAGCGCAAATATTGCGAACGCGACCTCGCGGTAGCAATAACCGGTCACTTTCTCCAAATTATCTAAAAAATGTTAAAATACTACAAATATATTCAATTGTTTTTTTAAAGTTTATACCAAAAGATTAGCTGATTGAAGAGCACACGAGGATATGTGGACTAAAGCATGCCCCCCCCCCACACACACACACACCTACACCCACACTGAATAAGAAAACCTAAGAACACAATGGTGATTATTTTTAAAATCACATACAGAATAATTTTCACATCACTGACTGAAAGGAATTGAAATGGACATAAATATTGAATGGTTCCACCTTAGAGTGTTCTCCATTTTGCAGTGGTACATATAAGTAAAATTAATTGTATTGGGGTTGATACTGTTTGGTGTACCACATACCATATTTTAAAGGTGCTATACAGGGAGTGCAGAATTATTAGGCAAATGAGTATTTTGACCACATCATCCTCTTTATGCATATTATCTTACTCCAAGCTGTATAGGCTCGAAAGCCTACTACCAATTAAGCATATTAGGTGATGTGCATCTCTGTAATGAGAAGGGGTGTGGTCTAATGACATCAACATCCTATATCAGGTGTGCATAATTATTAGGCAACTTCCTTTCCTTTGGCAAAATGGGTCAAAAGAAGGACTTGACAGGCTCAGAAAAGTAAAAAATAGTGAGATATCTTGCAGAGGGATGCAGCACTCTTAAAATTGCAAAGCTTCTGAAGCGTGATCATCGAACAATCAAGCGTTTCATTCAAAATAGTCAACAGGGTCGCAAGAAGCGTGTGGAAAAACCAAGGCGCAAAATAACTGCCCATGAACTGAGAAAAGTCAAGATTGCAGCTGCCAAGATGCCACTTGCCACCAGTTTGGCCATATTTCAGAGCTGCAACATCACTGGAGTGCCCAAAAGCACAAGGTGTGCAATACTCAGAGACATGGCCAAGGTAAGAAAGGCTGAAAGACGACCACCACTGAACAAGACACACAAGCTGAAACGTCAAGACTGGGCCAAGAAATATCTCAAGACTGATTTTTCTAAGGTTTTATGGACTGATGAAATGAGAGTGAGTCTTGATGGGCCAGATGGATGGGCCCGTGGCTGGATTGGTAAAGGGCAGAGAGCTCCAGTCCGACTCAGACGCCAGCAAGGTGGAGGTGGAGTACTGGTTTGGGCTGGTATCATCAAAGATGAGCTTGTGGGGCCTTTTCGGGTTGAGGATGGAGTCAAGCTCAACTCCCAGTCCTACTGCCAGTTTCTGGAAGACACCTTCTTCAAGCAGTGGTACAGGAAGAAGTCTGCATCCTTCAAGAAAAACATGATTTTCATGCAGGACAATGCTTCATCACACGCGTCCAAGTACTCCACAGCGTGGCTGGCAAGAAAGGGTATAAAAGAAGAAAATCTAATGACATGGCCTCCTTGTTCACCTGATCTGAACCCCATTGAGAACCTGTGGTCCATCATCAAATGTGAGATTTACAAGGAGGGAAAACAGTACACCTCTCTGAACAGTGTCTGGGAGGCTGTGGTTGCTGCTGCACGCAATGTTGATGGTGAACAGATCAAAACACTGACAGAATCCATGGATGGCAGGCTTTTGAGTGTCCTTGCAAAGAAAGGTGGCTATATTGGTCACTTATTTGTTTTTGTTTTGTTTTTGAATGTCAGAAATATATATTTGTGAATGTTGAGATGTTATATTGGTTTCACTGGTAAAAATAAATAATTGAAATGGGTATATATTTGTTTTTTGTTAAGTTGCCTAATAATTATGCACAGTAATAGTCACCTGCACACACAGATATCCCCCTAAAATAGCTATAACTAAAAACAAACTAAAAACTACTTCCAAAACTATTCAGCTTTGATATTATTGAGTTTTTTGGTTTCATTGAGAATTTTCATTGAGAAAAAATACAACTTGCCTAATAATTCTGCACTCCCTGTATATATATATACAGTTGTATGCAAAAGTTTAGGCACCCTTTACAATTTGCATGAATTTGATTTATAAATCATTGGGTGTTTGGATCAGCAATTTCATTTTGATCTATCAAATAACTGAAGGACACAGTAATATTTCAGTAGTGAAATGAGGTTTATTGGATTAACAGAAAATGTGCAATATGCATCAAAATGAAATTAGATAGGTGCATAAACTTGGACACCCCAACAGAAATATTGCATCAATATTTAATAGAGCCTCCTTTAGCAGAAATAACAGCCTCTAGACGCTTCCTATAGCCTGTAATAAGTGTCTGGATTCTGGATGAAGGTATTTTGGACTATTCCTCCTTGCAAAACATCTCCAGTTCAATTAGGTTTGATGGTTGCCGAGCATGGACAGCACGCTTCAAATCACCCCACAGATTTTCAATGATATTCAGGTCTGGGGACTGGGATGGCCATTCCAGAACATTGTACTTGATTTTGAGCAGTGTTTTTGGTCTTGTCTTGTTGAAATATCCAGCTCCGGCGTAACTTCAACTTTGTGACTGATTCCCCAACATTATTCTCAAGTATATGCTGATATTGAGTGGAATCCATGCAACCCTCAACTTTAACATGATTCCCAGTACCGGCACTGGTCACACAGCCCCACAGCATGATGGAACATCCACCAAATTTTACTGTGACTAGCAAGTGTTTGTCTTGGAACGCTGTGTTCTTTTGCCGCCATGTATAACGCCCCTTGTTATGACTAAATAACTCAATCTTTGTTTCATCAGTCCACAGCACCTTCTTCCAAAATGAAGCTGACTTGTCCAATTGTGCATTTGCATACCTCAAGCGACTCTGTTTGTGGCGTGTGTGCAGAAAAGGCTTCTTCCGTATCACTCTCCCATATGCTGAATTGTTAAACCATGTACAGTGACACCATCTGCAGCAAGATGATGTTGTAGGTCTTTGGAGGTGGTCTGTGGGCTTTTTTTGACCGTTCTCACCATCCTTTGCCTTTGCCTCTCCGATATTTTACTTCTGGCCTTAACAAGAACTGTGCCTGTGGTCTTCCATTTCCTCACTATGTTACTCATAGTGGACACTGACAGCTTAAATCTCAGCAATAGCTTTTTTAGCCTTCCCCTAAACCATAATGTTGAACAATCTTTGTTTTCAGGTAATTTGAGAGTTGTTTTGAGGCCCCCATGTTGCCACTCTTCAGAGGAGAGTCAAAGAGAACAACAACTTGCAATTGGCCACCTTAAATACCTTTTCTCATGATTGGATGCACCTGTCTATGAAGTTCAAGGCTTAATGGGCTCACCAAACCAATTGTGTGTTCCAATTAATCAGTGCTAGGTAGTTACAGGTATTCAAATCAACAAAATGACAAGGGTGCCCAAATGTATGCACCTGTCTAATTTCGTTTTGATGCATATTGCACATTTTCTGTTACTCCAATAAACCTAATTTCACTACTAATATTACTGTGTCCTTCCGCTATTTGTTAGATCAAAATAAAATTGCTGATCCAAACACCCAATTATTTATAAATGAAAATCATGGAAATTGTCAGGGGTGCCTAACCTTTTGCATACAACTGTATATATATATATATATATATATATATATATATATATATATATATATATATATATATATATATATATATATTTATTTATTTATTTTTAACACAAAAGTTAAAGGCACATGAAACCCAAATATTTTCTTTAATGTATCAGATAGAGCACTGTTTTTAAACCTGTCCTCACGCCTCTCTAACAGTCCAGATTTTCAAAATTAGTTTGGGGGAGAGCAGGTTAATAACCATGTTAACTAATCAGCTGATTATTTCACTTCTCCTCTGGTTCAGATAGCCTCAAAATCTGGCCTGTTAGAGAGGTATGAGGAAAGGTTTGAAAACCAGAGAGATAGAGCATACAACCATTTTCTAATCTACTTATCACATTTGCTTTATTCTACTAGTATATTTTGCCCTTTGTGTTTTTTTGACAGCTGTATTTTGGTTTTGGGTTTGCACACACTATACAGAGTGGTAGCTTTACATTTCTAGCAGTGTTGAAGTTGTGCTACATTATTTATGTTGCCTGTGTATAAAAACTGTTAAAATGTAAACCCCCCTCTCTGTATTATGTGTGCTAACCAAAATAGCTGTGGAAAAAAACAGTAAGATCACCTGATCTGTGAGTGTTCATCATTTTGTTACAGTGTTCAAGTATTGGTAAGTTCTAGAATGGTGGTTCCTAGTATGAAAATGCAGAGTTCACAGATGGAAGATCAATTAAATACAGTAGTATTGTACAATCACAAAGTACATGATAAAAAGACTGAATCTGATTTTTTTTTAATGAGTAATAGATTTTTTTCTAACAAGTTTCAAAATTTCCTTAAATTTGCCGGCCTCCTGTGTCATGTGACATCTATCAGCCAATAACAGACTCATATGTATACACTATGAACTCTTGAACATGCTCAGCAGGTTGCAATTTGATAATGGAAGTTAATTGGAAAGTCTCTTAAAGAGATATGATACCCAAATATGGAAGATTTTGAAAGTGATGCTGTAAAAAGCTGACTAGAAAATATCACATGAACATCTCTATGTAAAAAGGAAGATATTTACCTCAAAATTTCCTAAGTATTCACACCCTAATGTAATTGACTTTAAGCAGCCAATCAGAATGCTAGTCCCAGGACTTGCAAGGGAGTGTGCATCTGCATCATCCTATTTTCCTATTTATTTTAAGGAAGTTTACTTTAATTAAATCTTATGAGATCACAGCCAACCAATACATAACCTCAGCACTGCAGATTTTGATTGGCTATTGTTTTTTTTCTCCTTACAGCTGGACAGCAGCTGAAGTATATCTGTTCACAGAGCACTTACTCTGCTGAGCTTAAAAAATGTGAGGTCAAATATCTTGTTCAGGAGATATTTTCTAGTTCGCTTTTTACAGCTCCGCTGCATCACTTTCAAGTGATTTAGCATGGGATTATTATGTCCCTTTAAAGGGACAGTCTAGTATAAATAAAACTTTCATTATTCAGATAGGACTTTTAATTTTAATCAACTTTCCAATTTACTTTTATCATCAAATTTGCTTTTTTCTCTTGGTATTCTTAGTTTAAACTAAACATAGGTAGGCTCATATGCTAATTTCTAAGCCTTTGAGGACTGCCTCTTATCACATGCTTTTTAAATCTCTTTTCAACACAAAGAGACAGAAAGTACACTTGGGCCATATAGATAACACTGTGTTCAGGCACAGGGGGTTATTTAAGATTTAGCACAACACAATGCTAAATTTAAGACAATAGATAATAAACAGTCACAGTCATGTGATCAGGGGGCTGTCAGAAGATGCTTAGATACAAGGTAATCACAGAGGTAACAAGTATATTAATATAACTGTGTTGGTTATGCAAAACTGGGGAATAGGTAATAATGGGATTATCTATCTTTTAAAACAATGACAAGTCTATGGTAGACTGTCCCTTTAAGACTGTATGCTCTATATGAATCATAAAAGTTTAATTTTAACTGTAGTGTCCCTTTAATGCACAACACCGAAATTCAACATGTGCTCTTCAAAAATTACTTCAACGACCCTAATATCATCCCTTGATACTGTCAGCCAAGTATATTTTTCTCATAAATACTAATCATATACCTTACAGCAAAGGTGGGAAATATTTAGCCAAAGCTGTATACAAACCAGTTGGAGGTTAAAGAAAAGCAATAAAAGGCATTTTCTTTTTCTTCTATTTTTCTAATTTATTTTTTTATTTTGTATTATTTTTAAGTGCTTTTTTTTTTGCTAAGCACAGAGGAATACATTGATAACACAAGCTCTTTTATGGTTTATTAAAAGAAAGCTGTTTTTCATTATTTTACAGTTTAATAAAGAAGTGAGTGAAGAATAAAATATTGCTTGGCTTCCTTTTAGCTCTGAGACACATGTTATTAAATACATATTGTCAAGGGAAATTTGTCCGAAGAACAGTAGCTCTATTCTTTGCATTTTACTTCCTATTTTTATTACAATTATAATAGCGTCGGTCCTGTTTCAAATGAGTCTTGGGAGGAAACGCATGCTGTCAAAATGCAGTCATCCATTGCAAGTATATTTAATCGAAACTGATATCAATTAATATCATGCCGATTATCATTTAGATTGAGAGAAGAAAAAAAAAACAAAATAACGTTTCCAGCTATCAAGTTCAGCTGTCGTCAAATGTCAAGCACAATGCGTTTCCCTCTATGAGTTAGAACTGGATTAAAAAGACCGAAGATTAGCTTTTTTCGTTTTCTTATATGTACTGACAGTGTGTGTGATGTTGTTAATTGTCTTAACTCAGGAAAATAATATGTTTATATTTTAATTATACACTTTTAAAATAAAAACAAAAAGTATAATCATTGTAAAAATCATCTATTGCAGATTCATGCTTGAAAGATATATACAAGAGTCTTCCTTATTTTACTTGGTTCTCTGTATACACCAAGTCAATACTTAGGTATTGAAATTTCCAAAAGTGGGAGTTTTAATAAAAAAAACAAAAAACATTTCTTTAGTTGTAGGGGTAAACCTAAAAAAGCAATGTTGCCATATATTTAATAATTCGCAACTGGTATAACTAATCATTGGGAACTCATTTAGAGTTTTTTCAGTAAAGTGTCCTTTTAACATGAATCAAACAAAGTTATAAGCAGTAAGATTATGCATACACTATCTAAAGGAGTTAATTTATTTCCTTCCTCACTCTCTGTCAATCTCTATTTCTTCTCTTTCTGGGCCCAATGATCAACAAAAACTCACTGGAACTGGTACTGATAACACCTCTTAGATAATCTCCCAGAGTGCAAAGAGTTTTAGGGTATGTCTTTCTCTCTTTCTCGCTCTTTTTCTTTTCTACAAATAAAACCTGATTTCATTTAGGACGTATGTTTTTGGCAACATTTGGGCAAATACTGATATGTTGTTCTACATCTCACAGATTTTCTAGGACACAACTTGACTACTCCACATTTGTTGTCAACAATGCATTAAATCAGAGGTGTACACAGTGACTGCCGTAATAAAGTCATTGATATAATAGGTAATTGATATGAATAACAAAGAACATAACCTTTGACTCTGTCCATATATGTTTTGCTTATCCACAGGTGTGAGTGTCTCTCTGGACTATGTACCTTCCCTGTATGTGAACCTGGAACAATTCCCCGTGTAGTCTCACAAGGGGATGGAACACCAGGAAAGTGCTGTGACGTCTTTGAGTGCTTTAATGGTGAGTACATTCCATTTTCTCACTGTGTAATTTGCATTAAATGATAGAGACATTGGACTAGATTCATGAAAGCTCCATTAGGCTACAGAAGGAGTCTTGGTATTCAGACGAGATAATGTTTGAAAGTAATTGAGCATTACTTATATATATCTTTTATAGCTGATAGTCATTGGGCGTTCCTTTCATTAACATCTATAGTTGTGTTAACTGCCCCAATACATGATATATTGCACAATAAATGAGAACCACTAGCAACGTGTAAAAAAAATAATTACAACCACAACACTCAGGTTCTGTAAATGGGTTGTAATTATGCCAACGTTGTCTCACTTGATAGAATGAAATTTGTCTTAACAATCTCGCAGACGCCAACAAGAGGCTAACTTTGGGCATTCTGTTTTATTCTGGAGCATTTTCAAGTCATGGTTGGATTTTTTTAACTTTGACTTAACTTCTGAAATTATAAAAAAAGTGATTGACAAGTATCTCATTTGGCATCAAGTCTAATTATTTCAGAGTTGACAATGTTGTCGTCTTTTTCATTTATTGTTTTCTTTTGTGTCTTATAAAAGTTGTAGTGTTTTCAATACGTTTTTGTGATGCCACTAATGAAATTTGTCCTGTGAGTCAAGAAGTTAACAGTTGCGAGATAGAAGCTTCTTTGTTGAGTAAAATTCAACAGAGTTGAACTCACCGCTCCCTACTCTATACTGTCAGAAAAAATTGTACGGTTGGGGTCCGTTTGTGAACACTTAGGGTACAACTGCTGTGGTTGTACCCTCAATGGATAATAATTACACCTTAAGGAACTAATATGTACCATTTAGCAGTAAATAAGGTACAAATATGTTTCCAACTGTCAAAAGGTCCATGTCTGTACCATTTAATCCCCCCAAAAAGGTACAATCACTTGTATGAATAAAAAGGTTGAGGGGGATTGATGGTTCAAGGCTGCCAAACCCTGCAAGTCCATATCATTTGTACAGCTCAGTTATTCATATTCACATAACTGGCAGTCACCCAAAATGAATGCAATATACATGTTGTACAGCAAAATAATTATGTTCAATTGTTAGTACTATGCAAGAAGTGGGCAAAGCAAAAAAAACAACAACTTAATAACCCATATATTCAATGATACTGTGTTGCTGGTTCTAAATAGCAAACAAGCACTTAACATTTTAATGTTTATATTTAAAGCATCAAGATGTTAACTCTTAAACATAAAGCAAATGTATTAACTAAAATTACAAATATTTTTTTTTCTTTTAAACTCGATAAAATAAACAAGAGCTGTTTAAGAATCAGTTTTTTTAAAAATAAAATAAAATTGTAACCGTTCCTCAGTCACATACATGGACATTGTGTAACACGCCATAGCACCATCTGTTGGTTGAGAGTTCCTTGACATGTGTAACACAGCTCCATCTATTGGTAGCAGGTTCATCACTGGGGAAATAGACTCATTTGGATATATTTTGCATAGAGTGACAATTCAATGTATGGTTGTGAGTTTTATCGTTTATCCCTCACCCAAATCCCCCTTCTTTTTGTTAGAGTTATATTTTACTATTATGTTGTTTTCTATATGTTTTCTATATATTTATGTTTTTTGTGGCATGTCACCCTAAATTAAATGGGGTGTATTTAGAGTCTAGTACAGAGTGATATAAAACACATTGAGTAGTTCTTTTTGAAACTGTTTGTTTTGCCTGGTTCTTTCAGGTGGTTCTGTAGTAGTCTTTGGGTTTGCTATATGGTTACAGTATCCAATCTTTTTTTAAAACTGAAGTGTGGCTATTGTAATACTGTCTGAAAAAGTACACATTAAATGAATGCATACTTGAATGTTATATAATACATTTAATGAAACAGGATTTGTAATATGCTGTGTTGATGAGTACAAATTTGCCATCATGAGGTACAAAGGGCTTGTCACTGGGGCAGTACCCTTAAAAGGCCAGATTTAAAATGACCTCAAAACCTTACAATCAGATATCAACCTCTTTATTAATGGCAAGAAACAAGCAAGAATCCCTCATATAATACTAACTAAGCACAGGCAGCTAGGGGGCGTTGGGGTCCCCAACCTGCTTAATTACTATGAAGCAGCTAGATTAGCACAAGATGCTCTGTTGGGCTCCTCAATAGGAAATTTGGTGTGGAGGGAGATAGAGGTGGAGATAGGAGACCTCGAGACATCTGGGGATCTGATCTGGGATAGAACACTATCTCCACAACAAATCAAAAAATATTCCCCGGTGACGATATTATCACTTGACCACTGGAGAGCAATGGCGCTTGGGAAGGGAAGGATGCCCAAATTTTCCTCCAAAATGCCAATTAAATACCTAATCCCATGGGAATATCGTAAACAATTAGATAAATGGGGAAACAAGGGTCTTTACAGAGTGGGAGACCTCCTTACGAATAATAAACCACTAACCTTCACTCAGATACAAGACAAACTAGCACCTCTCTCACCCAAATGGTATTTATACCTACAAATACTCTCGGCCCTAAACAAATTTATACCACACATACGAAAACAACCCAGCACCATACTAGAAAGACTATGCAGCACCCAACTGAGACCTAGGCAATCCATCTCTCAATTATACTTAGCAATACAGACTCCAGGGGACTGCACCAAAACACCTTCTATGATCAGATGGGAAGCAGACACTAACTCCACACTAGAGATGCCAGAATGGCAAGACCTTTTTTATTCCTCGTGCAAGGGATTAATTAGTGCGGATTTACGAGAGAACAGCTTAAAGACCATCTTTTGGTGGTACCTGACGCCAGTTAAAACATCACACTATACAGAGGGCAGAAACAAAAACTGCTATAGGGGATGTAATTCGGTAGGCACCTATATACACATGTGGTGGGAATGCCCTAAGGTAGCTTACATATGGAACAAGCTCTCAGCTCACCTCAGCTTTCTCTTAGAAGAGCAAATTGATTTATCTATCTCCCAGGGACTACTAAATGCCCCTATACCAAATTTTAACAAACACATCAACATTCTTATTGCCAAATATTGGAAAGAGGGAGTACCGACATGGAACGAAATTCTAGAGAGATTTAAAATGACATACTCCTTACACGAAGCGGCAGCGACGATGCTGGGCACGACTGACACATTTCACAGGATCTGGTTCTACTGCATACTACACCCAACCTAAAGAACCCCACCCAACACCATATATACAAACAGGGAACATGATCTCAAAGAAAGATGGGAACAGAGTTAGGCAAAATGTAGAAGATAGGGAAGACACGAAGCTATAGGATCAGATGAGGCATTAAAAGCCCCTGCAACCACAGAAAACTAGGAAAACATAGGGGGACCTGTTTCTAAGAAACTGCAGTAATGTACGATTGATAGACCATAACTGACCAAACGTTTTATTGATCTGTTCATTTTTTTTTTAATTTTTTTTTAGTGTTAATTCTTTTAGTTTTTTCTCTTTTTTCACTTTTTTGTAATAAGAACACGTTATGTACTGGTAGTTTTTGACGAGAAACATACCAGGTATGATGCACTAGCATCGAGAATTCATAATATATGACATATGAGTTCAATGATAAGACTGTGAAATTGATAATGGTATATACTGGTTGCTGTGCATCAATGCCTGAGGAGCAGATTTTGTAATTAACTGCATAAGATGTATATTATGTTTGAAAAAGTTGCTTCAATAAAAATTATTTTAACATAAAAGGCCAGATTTGCGGGGGCGTGTCCAAGCAGCGTTCATGGTAGGACGCACATCCTGAGAGCTCCAGGCAGAAGCTTTAACAATCCGCCGATTGTTACTATTACACGGCAAGACTAAACATAAACTACATAAAGGTGTCACAATACTGCTAATTGTGACCCATATTAACTTTCTTAGCTGTGCATATGATGCTATAGACCCAGTTTGGAATATAAAGGCCTAAGGCGGCAGCCTATTATTAGGCATCCACCTCCCCCCGGGAAGAGCCGGGTTATCAGTGCTGCTAGGTAAACTGGCTTACTGAACCTCTTCAAAACCCATCCTTAAACAATCATCAAGCTAAATTATCGCTCTATATAACTGAAAAGCTCTAAAACCCCTGTAGTGAAGGAGAGGCATCTTTATTCAGCAGAGTGTCATAAACATGGCGGAAGGGAGATGTATGATGCGACATGAGGAACTGTTTGCGCAACTTGAACTTTCTTTGCACAGACTTATGGAGAGAGCACCGTACGATCACTTGCTAAAGTGCTTAAGCCCTGAATATGAAGCTACAGCATATCCTAAGGATTCACAGGAAAGAAAGGCGGACCAGATATCCAGACCTGACAATATTAATCACAAAATGGGGGATCCGCATAATTTGAGGAGTGATCTACTAGCCTCTGATACGCAGAGGGGTGCTTATACAGCAGAACTGCACCCGGGACAACAAGAGCTCTTTTCTCTTTGCAGACAGCAAACAACGGAGTCGGCAGCACTGGCACTAATGGCTCAGGGAGACCCCCAACCCACAAAGATTAAGATAAGGAGCCGTGCACTGGGTAATACCTGGACTGAGACGCTGAGGAAAAAGAAGGTATCGGCACATGTAGTAGTAGCACAGACGTTCGGGGGGGCCCACCCGAACGTGCAGCGACCAAAGCTGGCCAAGCATCTCACCTATTTCTACAGCTGGGAGGATCTCCGTAGAACCAGCGTTGTACCAATCATGTCTCAGGTCAGCTCTATGCATCACAGCCTCTGTTCACACGGCGGCGATCATACCCCGAAGAGAGGAGTGGGGTAGCTTGCAGAGGCATCTCTCTGACAGTGTGCGGCTGACTTTGATAAATTGTAGAAAAGAGCAGCAGCACCACACTTTATGAACTTTTAACTGCTTTTAATGATGAAACGTACAGAAAAACAACGACGTTTCGGTCATCAACTGACCTTAATCATGTTGTATACAAAAGTAACTAAACACACTACTTAAATAGCTATATGGGGAGGGGTCACAGATACCTGTGTGGGTGTGGACCCATATAGTTAACACTTTCATACATCAAACAAAGTAAGGTTCTCAAGCTCCCTCTAGTGGATAAAGGTACTTCATTTTAAGCTTCTATAGTGACCTATAAGACAAGATGTAAATACATATATATTATACAAATATCAATTTAAAATATTCTGATTTTTCAAAAAGCAAATATTACAAAAGCAAAATATGTACATAGATACCACACTTATAACAATATATCCAGATATGTAATATATTCACAGTGTTACTTGCCAATCTATTTCCTTATTCATTCCTAGAGGGGCAAGTGTTTGTAATGTATAGATCCAGAATGTCTCTCTGCTTTTAAGAATAAATTGTCTGTCCCCACCTCTCCTAGGCCTCTTAATCTGCTCTATAACCTGGAATCTCAGTTGGGAGATAGTGTGGCCTGCCTGTAAGAAATGGTTAGAGACTGGAGCGTCCCTATTCCCACATCTTATATTGGATTTGTGTTCAACAATCCTATCCCTTATCCGACGTGTAGACTCACCTATATAAATCTTTGAGCATGGACATTTGATTAAATAAATCACATACTCTGAGTTACATGTAAAGTAACCAGGGATTTTGTATTTCTTACCGGTTAGGGGATGTAGGAAACAGTCACCTCTAATTACATTATTGCAATTACAACACCCTAAGCATGGGAAACAGCCGAATTTAGGTTTAGATATATATGTTTGTGTCTGTTTCTTCCCAGAGCCCAAATCTGCTCTTACTAGTTTATCCCTTAGGTTTTTGCACCTTCTATACGCTGGCATAGGTGGTAATTCGAATTCTTTAATTTGAGGGTTAAGATCTTTAATAACAGACCAGTGTTTTCTAATAATGCTGTTAATATTTTTGCTAAGTGGGTTGAATTGTGAGACAAAGACCATACGTTTATTATCTTTTTCCTGCCTCACTGTATTGCCTCTCAGGATAGAATGTCTAGGAATTTCACTGACTTCTTCTATCTGTTTCTGGATAAGTTGTTTGGGAAAACCTCTCTCAATGAATAATTTACCCATTTCAAGTAATCTGGTATGTGCTGTACTGTCATCTGAGACAATTTTTTTGACCCTCAAAAGTTGGCTTCTAGGAAGGCTATTAATCAAATGAGGGGGGTGGGCACTTTCATACCTCAGAAGACTATTTCTGTCACTCTCTTTCCTATATAGGTCAATTTTTAATGTCCTCCCATCTTTGATTACCTTAGTATCTAAGAAAGCCACTGACTCTTCACTGAAGGTCAACTTAAACTTGATGTGTCTAGTGGACACATTCAAATCAGCCACAAACTCTTGTAAGGAGTCAAACACATCATCGATATATCTGAACCAACATAGTCCATATTGTTGAAACAACTGATTAGTGTATACAAATCTCTCCTCATATACATTCATAAAGATGTTGGCATATGTGGGGGCGACATTTGACCCCATAGCAGTACCCTGACATTGTAGGTAAAATTGATCCTGAAAAAGGAAAAAATTGCAGTAGAGGATGAGTTGTAATAATCCTAAGATAAATTCACACTGAATGTTAGAAAATCTATCATTACTCTGAATAGCCTGTCCAATAGCCCCTAAGCCACTTGTGTGTGTAATGGATGTATATAGACTATTCACATCAAGGGTAAAAAGGATACATTTCTCACTTGACACACTCAATTCCTCTAATTTCACAAGGAAGTCACCTGTGTCCTTAATATAGGACATAGATTCCATAGCTAATGGTCTAAGTAGCTTGTCAAGGTATTTGGATACATTTGTCATGATCGAGTTAGTACTGGCAACGATTGGACGGCCAGGGGGGGCCTCTCTGTTCTTGTGTATTTTGGGTAATGTATAAAATACAGGTGTAACAAATTCTTCAATCAACAGAAATTTTTGTTCTTTTTCAGTTATTACCCCATTACCCATTGCTTTATTAATATATTTAGCCAACTCACGTTGTATCTCAAATGTTGGGTCTCTGTCTAATAATTTATACACAGTTTTGTCTTGTAATTGGCCCCTAATCTCTTGAATATAGTATTGCTTATCAAGAATGACGGTGGCTCCGCCCTTATCTGCTGGCTTGCAAATAATCTCACTATTGTTTTTCAAACTTAATAGTGCATTGTTTTCAGATCTAGAGAAATTACTCTGTAAGGTTTTCTTGTCCCTATCTGTGACTAGTTGTTTTTGTTTAAGTACATCAATATCCCTCAGAACAAGCTGTATAAAAGTTTCTATGCTGTTGTTATGCACCTGAGGATTAAAATTACTTTTACATCTTAAACCCAAATTTTTGAGAGACAAAGGTTTATTACCATACTCCAAGTCCGCATTAGTATTATGTCCTTGAACACCCTGTAATTGTCCAAAATATACCTTTAGTTTAATGTTGCGGAATAAAGTATGTAATTCTCTTTGTAGCTGAAAAAAGTCACATCTCGGTATGGGACAAAATGACAGTCCTTTGTTGACTACCTGTTTCTCTGTATCTGTTAGAGTATGTTTGGAAATATTCACCATCAATTCCGCTTGTTCTTGTTCCGTGCCGTCCTCTGTGGCCTGGCTTCTTTTGTTTTGGTATCCATTGTTTTTCCGGCGGTGCTTCCGACCGCCCCTGCGTCTCCTTCGGAGTCCCCCGACGTGTCGCTCGTGGATGACGTAGAAGATGCGCCCGTGTCGCGCATCCGACGTTGCCGTCTCCAATTGGTCGACCCTTGTCGCCTCCTATCGTCGTAATTAGGATCTGTTGCCCATCGATACACCATACCACTGCGATAGTCGTCTTCGTCCCTCTGGAACTTTTGGCGTTTTCGTGCCTCAATGACCTTCTTCATTTCTGCAATATTACTATTCACAGATTGCAGTAATTTATCCACATCCTCGGCCGTCATCATCGCTCTCAATGCTGACTCCTGGCGTGACAGTTCCTCTTTCTGCATATCCAGGTCCCGCTGCAAATAATCCACTGTGAGTACCAAGAGGTCAAAAGAACACTTGTTTAGAATGTAGGTGAATTTTTCACAGTATTCTTTGTTGTCACGCATGAGTGTTGGTCTCACACTCATGCGGAGGCCCCTCGGTATACGTCTTACTCTGTGGTACTCCGCTAGAGTCGTGGCATGTAGCCCATAAGCCAGATTTTTCTTTGATAGTTTCTCAAATTCTTTAGATGATACCTCTGTTGGAGGAGTTTGGAGAAAGTTCCGTGAACCTCGTACTAAGGTGGTAATCCGTGCCGCCTCAAGGTCACTATAGGTAAAAGTCTGTGGTTCAGTTCCATCATTCTTGTTCTCCATGTTTAAATAAAGAGTAGGGAGTGCACGAAGCCCAGTGCAAACAGTCAAGATAGAAAGATAGAGATGGGCCCAGCACTCACCATCCAATTTCGGGTGCACGCCACAGGGGTTTCTGCACTAACCCCCAAAGTAGACAAATTGTAGAAAAGAGCAGCAGCACCACACTTTATGAACTTTTAACTGCTTTTAATGATGAAACGTACAGAAAAACAACGACGTTTCGGTCATCAACTGACCTTAATCATGTTGTATACAAAAGTAACTAAACACACTACTTAAATAGCTATATGGGGAGGGGTCACAGATACCTGTGTGGGTGTGGACCCATATAGTTAACACTTTCATACATCAAACAAAGTAAGGTTCTCAAGCTCCCTCTAGTGGATAAAGGTACTTCATTTTAAGCTTCTATAGTGACCTATAAGACAAGATGTAAATACATATATATTATACAAATATCAATTTAAAATATTCTGATTTTTCAAAAAGCTAATATTACAAAAGCAAAATATGTACATAGATACCACACTTATAACAATATATCCAGATATGTAATATATTCACAGTGTTACTTGCCAATCTATTTCCTTATTCATTCCTAGAGGGGCAAGTGTTTGTAATGTATAGATCCAGAATGTCTCTCTGCTTTTAAGAATAGATTGTCTGTCCCCACCTCTCCTAGGCCTCTTAATCTGCTCTATAACCTGGTATGAAAGTGCCCACCCCCCTCATTTGATTAATAGCCTTCCTAGAAGCCAACTTTTGAGGGTCAAAAAAATTGTCTCAGATGACAGTACAGCACATACCAGATTACTTGAAATGGGTAAATTATTCATTGAGAGAGGTTTTCCCAAACAACTTATCCAGAAACAGATAGAAGAAGTCAGTGAAATTCCTAGACATTCTATCCTGAGAGGCAATACAGTGAGGCAGGAAAAAGATAATAAACGTATGGTCTTTGTCTCACAATTCAACCCACTTAGCAAAAATATTAACAGCATTATTAGAAAACACTGGTCTGTTATTAAAGATCTTAACCCTCAAATTAAAGAATTCGAATTACCACCTATGCCAGCGTATAGAAGGTGCAAAAACCTAAGGGATAAACTAGTAAGAGCAGATTTGGGCTCTGGGAAGAAACAGACACAAACATATATATCTAAACCTAAATTCGGCTGTTTCCCATGCTTAGGGTGTTGTAATTGCAATAATGTAATTAGAGGTGACTGTTTCCTACATCCCCTAACCGGTAAGAAATACAAAATCCCTGGTTACTTTACATGTAACTCAGAGTATGTGATTTATTTAATCAAATGTCCATGCTCAAAGATTTATATAGGTGAGTCTACACGTCGGATAAGGGATAGGATTGTTGAACACAAATCCAATATAAGATGTGGGAATAGGGACGCTCCAGTCTCTAACCATTTCTTACAGACAGGCCACACTATCTCCCAACTGAGATTCCAGGTTATAGAGCAGATTAAGAGGCCTAGGAGAGGTGGGGACAGACAATCTATTCTTAAAAGCAGAGAGACATTCTGGATCTATACATTACAAACACTTGCCCCTCTAGGAATGAATAAGGAAATAGATTGGCAAGTAACACTGTGAATATATTACATATCTGGATATATTGTTATAAGTGTGGTATCTATGTACATATTTTGCTTTTGTAATATTTGCTTTTTGAAAAATCAGAATATTTTAAATTGATATTTGTATAATATATATGTATTTACATCTTGTCTTATAGGTCACTATAGAAGCTTAAAATGAAGTACCTTTATCCACTAGAGGGAGCTTGAGAACCTTACTTTGTTTGATGTATGAAAGTGTTAACTATATGGGTCCACACCCACACAGGTATCTGTGACCCCTCCCCATATAGCTATTTAAGTAGTGTGTTTAGTTACTTTTGTATACAACATGATTAAGGTCAGTTGATGACCGAAACGTCGTTGTTTTTCTGTACGTTTCATCATTAAAAGCAGTTAAAAGTTCATAAAGTGTGGTGCTGCTGCTCTTTTCTACAATTTGTCTACTTTGGGGGTTAGTGCAGAAACCCCTGTGGCGTGCACCCGAAATTGGATGGTAAGTGCTGGGCCCATCTCTATCTTTCTATACGGCTGACTTTGATCCCAGGGACGATACTAGCTTCCATCTAATGCTATGTAAAAAGGACTCTGGTAACCTAGCAATGGTAATGCCTAATTTCATACTGTGAGTCGTTAAATTGTTGAGATATTTCTCTAAGTTAATCAACCACCTTTTTATTTATGTTTCATTTCATAATGTGATTAGTTGAACTGTTTGAAGTTTATCCCTAAGTTAGGCGAA
Source organism: Bombina bombina (assembly GCF_027579735.1). Classification (NCBI taxonomy): domain Eukaryota; kingdom Metazoa; phylum Chordata; class Amphibia; order Anura; family Bombinatoridae; genus Bombina; species Bombina bombina. Next base: position 925,210,407 of record NC_069502.1, read on the forward strand.
CATTTTTTTTTTTTTTTTCTTTGCTCTCCCTTATCAACTTCCTTACATAACGATACTCTTAGAAATGTTTTAAGATCATTCTTGGGCAAAGCATAGCAGAGTTGCATAGTAGAAAGATTGACTCACTGCTACTATCTCTTATATTCCACATAATTCGCACTTATTTTATAATAGGCTTCTTCTCTTGCTTATATATGACTCAGTCCTAATGTTTATAAGCCCAATATTGTCTGAACAAGCATATGTACAATGTTCCTTACTATACTAAAACTGTCATATTCAAATAGTTTGTCTCCCTTGCTTATAACTCTCTCCCTTACCTCTATATATCCCCAATATTGATTATCAGTGTATCTGTCATAGGCCCAATAGAGGTCAATATAGCTAGAAAATTGGGAACAAAGTATTATACCAAGATTGTTATACTAAAATTGTTTGTTTTCCTTGCCCCTTGCCCTCCCCCTCACTTCCATATTCCCAATACTGTTCATATGTCTACCTATCACAGACCCAAAGGTGGTCTATATAATTAGAAAATTGGGATCCGTTCCCTATTCTAAAAACGTTATATTCAATTTGTTTGTCTCCCTTTCCCCTAGTTCTCCCCCTCACCGCTATATATTCCCAATTTTGACCATATGTATATCTGTCATAGACCCAAGAGTGGTCTGCATAGTGAGAAAATTGGGATCAATTAAGGCATACAGTGCAATTAACAGGTGTCTTCAAGTGTTGAATTGACTGATCATAAGCATGCCTTACACCTTTAAACAGTTTGTACAATGGACTATTGTGATGAAGTTTAATATTGTATCAGCTTCGATGTACTATGTGCACATTTAATTTATGCCGTGTATGTTTTGTTTATCAAAATAAAGCTCTTTTGAAAATAAAAAAATAAAATAAAAAAAAAGGCCAGATTTGCACCTTTTTTTAAGGGTACAATATGGTACCATAGCACTGAGGTCCAATCTAGTCACCAAATGTACATATTTGCCTTTGAAAGGTACAATCTGCAAGGGTACTAATTTGTACCCATGTTAAAGGGTACAGCGGGTGTACCTTTGAGGGTACTGCCCTAGTGACAAGCTGTTGTACCTCTAAAGGTACAATTTTTGCACATTTTTTTCTGACAGTGTAAGGATAGGTGGCTAAATAAATAAAAATATAAATCTATATAAATTCCGCAACATACAAGCAGCAAAGTTGAAACGAGTTTATCAAGGAGATATTGGTTTCTCCAACTAGTTTTAATGAATCGTGGCCATTATTTTGTATGATTATATAACCAATCTCCCAAAAGACCAAACTTAATCAGAAAGGAGACAAATTACATCAGCAAAAATAAATAGATTATATAAATAAATAAATAAACAAACAAATAATACATTGTACAAGAAACTGCTGCAATTAGAGGTTGCGGAGAGGACACATTTTCTTAGTTCTTTAACCTTTCAAAAGGTTTACAAGTCGTCTGGATCTATTTAATTAACAGTTTAAAAAAGAATATAGTTTGCATTCAACTTCACATCAATGGAAAGGAAGAAACAATAAAAAGGAGACAAATGCATCAAAGTTCATTTAACGATTCGTGGGTGTGGGGTTGCTCATTTATCTGATTTAATCATCCACTGGTTGCTGTGTATTTCTATGCTAAATGAGTTCACTTCTGAGAGCGCAATTTATTTTTTAACCTCTTGGTCAAGCTGTGAACTGTCTTATCTCTTACCATTACCCAAATAGGATCAAAAGCATGCAAGTAACCTTCATGCATGTAACGCTTTTGACATGGTTGAAGTCAAAATGAGATAAATCCCATCAAAGGAAATCAGTCAGAGGTTATGGCACGTGATAGGAAGCAGTGATATTTTCTTGATGTGGCAGAGCAAATAAGAACGCTATGTACAGTACTTATGCTTTTTTATGTCAGCTTGATATCATCACAGTTCATGGCTAATGCATGCCATCTATTATTTTAACTGATTGTCAAAGAGGGTGTCAGTTGACAGTACATTAAAGGGACAGGCAACTCAACAAATTGTATTGTTTAAAAATATAGATAATCCCTTTATTACCCATTGCCCCGTTTTGCACAGCCAACACGGTTCTTTATTACCTCTGTGATTTCCTTGTATCTAAGCCTCTATTGGCAGCCCCTGATCATATGACTTTTTATTTATTATCTATTGACTTGCATTTTAGCTGTGTTGTGCAGAACCCACGGGCATGAGCACTATGTTATCTATATGGTTCACATGAACTTGCAGTCTCCTGTTGTGAAAAACAAATAAAGAAGCATGTGATAAGAGGCTGTCTAGTGGCTTAGAAACAGGCAGATATGTAGAGGTTTAAAGGTTATAAAGTATATTAATATAACAATGTTGGTTGTGCAAAGCTGGGGAATGGGTAGTAAAGGCATTGTTTTTCTTTCTCTTGCAAGGTGTATCCAGTCCACGGATTCATCCTTACTTGTGGGATATTCTCATTCCCTACAGGAAGTGGCAAAGAGAGCACACAGCAGAGCTGTCCATATAGCTCCCCCCCTAGCTCCACCCCCCAGTCATTCTCTTTGCCGCTCTAGCAGTAGGGCATCTCCACGGGAGGGTAAAGTGAATGTGGTGTTAGATTTGTAGTTTTATATCTTCAATCAAAAGTTTGTTATTTTTAAATAGTGCCGGTTTGTACTATTTACTCTCTGGCAGAAAGTGATGAAGAATTCTGCTGAGAGGAAAATGATTTTAGCATGTTGTAACTAAAATCCACTGCTGTTCCCACACAGGACTGAGGAGTATCAGAAAACTTCAGTTGGGGGGGACAGTTTGCAGGCTTAACTGCATTGAGGTATGTTTCAGTCATCTTTTTTCTAGTCAAGACACGATAATGCTAGAAGACTGACAGGAATCCCCATGAGGGAAGGGTAAGCCATATTCTGAGACTTAGTATAGAATAAGGGCTTATTTAACAGGGCTCAATAGGCTGGTGGACACAGTGACAGGGCAATCGATTATTTTATTCAGCAAATACTCATTGGTAGACACTTTTAAACAACTTTGGTGTGTTTATTACGGGTTTTTTTATCCACATGGCATAAATTTAGTCACCTAAGTGTGACTTTGAAGGCCTCACAACTCCGGAGTGGAGTGGGAGGGGCCCTAATTTTGCGCCTCTGTTGCGCAGTTCATTTCTTCAGACAGTTCATGCTGCTTCACGTGGAGGGTCCAGAGACTGCTTGAGGGACTCACAGAAGCTGTTTTTCCCCTAAACTAATCCATAAGGGAAGGTAGGGCCACAGCAAACTGCTGTGGCAAGGTGCTGTAGTGTTGTAACCGGTTGTGGGCTTTAGACTGCTCTGGTTTGGGCATTAAGGGGTTAATCAGGCTGAAACTTGGTGTGCAATCATATCGAAGCATTAGGCACATACTGTGAACATTTCAAAAGATTTGGTGCATTTTTCACTGTTTTGTAAAATTGTGTGTGCTTTTATTTCTTAAAGGCACAGTACCGTTTATTTCAAATTGTGTTTTTTATTTGATTAAAGTGTTTTCCAAGCCTGCTTGCATATAATACTAATCTGTTTAACATGTCTGACACTAAGGAAAAGCCTTGCTCTATGTGTTCAGTAGCCATGGTGGAAACCCCTCTCAAAATGTGTCCCAAGTGCACTAATGTGTCTATACAATTTAAAGATCATATTGTCACTTAAAAATGTAGCCCAAGATGATTCTATGACGGAAGGTAATGAAGATAGTCCACCTTCCTCTCCCCAAGTGTCACCACCAGTTACGCCCGCGCAAGCAATACCTAGTACGTCTAGTGCATTGGCACCTATTACATTGCAACAACTAGCGACAGTCATGGATAATTCCCTTGCGGCCTTTCTATCCAAACTGCCAGTTTTTCCTACAAAGCGAGATAGCTCTGTTTTAAGAACAGATTATGAGCAGTCGGAAGCTTTGGGAGGTTTATATCTGACGTACCCTCACATCACTCTGAAGTAGGGGCGAGGGATGTGATGTCTAAGGGAGAAATTTCTGACTCAGGAAAGGTTTCTCAACGGGCAGATTCAGATTCATTAGCTTTTAAATTTAAGCTGGAACACCTCTGCGTATTGCTTAGGGAGGTTCTATCCACTCTGGATGATTGTGACCCTCTGGTGGTCCCAGAGAAATTGTGTAAAATGGAGAAATACCTAGAGGTCCCTGTATACACTGATGCGTTTCCGATCCCTAAAAGGGTTGCGGATATTGTTACCAGGGAGTGGGAAAGACCAGGTGTCCCTTTTGTTCCCCCTCCTATTTTTAAGAAAATGTTCCCCATTACTGACCCCAAGGTCCCTAAGGTAGAGGGAGCAGTTTCTACGTTGGCTAAGCGCACAACCATTCCAATTGAAGACAGTAGTGCTTTTAAAGATCCTATGGATAAAAAAATTAGGTTTACTAAATAAAATTTTTGTTCAACAAGGGTTCCTTCTACAACCGATCGCCTGCATTATTCCTGTAACTACTGCAGCGGCTTTCTGGTTTGAGGCGCTGGAGGAGTCGCTCCAGAGGGAGACCTCATATGACGAAATTATGGATAGAATTAAAGCTTTAAAACTGGCTAATTCTTTTATCACAGGTGCCGCTTTGCAATTAGCTAAGTTAGCGGCAAAAAATCCAGGTTTCGCCATTATGGCGCGCAGAGCGCTTTGGCTCAAGTCATGGTCGGCCGATGTGTCGTCCAAATCAAAATTACTAAATATCCCTTTCAAGGGAAAGACCCTTTTCGGGCCCGAGTTGAAAGTGATAATTTCGGATATCACCGGGGAAAAGGGCCATGCTCTCCCGCAAGATAGGCCTTTTAAGGCTAAAAACAAGGCTAATTTTCGTTCCTTTCGCAACTTCAGGAGCGGTCCTGCTTCAACCTCTGCAACCGCAAAGCAAGAGGGTAACACTTCACAGCCCAAGGCAACCTGGAAGCCTTTGCAGGGCTGGAACAAGGGTAAACAGGCCAAGAAGCCTGCAGCTGCTACTAAGACAGCATGAAGGGGTAGCCCCCGATCCGGGACCGGATCTGGTAGGGGGCAGACTCTCTCTCTTCGCTCAGGCTTGGGCAAGGGATGTTCACGATCCCTGGGCATTAGAGATCGTTACTCAGGGATATCTTCTAGAATTCAAGGACTCCCCTCCAAGGGGAAGGTTCCACATTTCTTGTCTGTCTACAGACCAGACAAAGAAAGAGGCGTTCTTACGCTGTGTAGAAGATCTACTCAAGATGGGAGTGATATATCCATTTCCAATTACAGAACAAGGACTGGGCTTTTACTCAAACCTGTTTGTGGTTCCCAAAAAGGAAGGAACTTTCAGGCCAATCCTGGATCTAAAAATTCTAAACAAATTTTTCAGAGTTCCATCATTCAAGATGGAGACCATTTGGACAATCTTACCTATGATCCAGGAAGGTCAATATATGACTACCGTGGATCTAAAGGATGCGAACCTATATATTCCTATCCACAAAGATCATCATCAGTTCCTAAGGTTCGCCTTTCAGGACAAGCATTACCAGTTCGTGGCCCTTCCCTTCGGGTTGGCCACCGCTCCCAGAATTTTCACAAAAGTGCTAGGGTCCCTTCTGGCGGTACTAAGACCGCGGGGCATTGCGGTAGCACCTTATTTGGACGATATCTTAATACAGGCGTCGTCTTTTCCCAGAGCCAAGGCTCATACAGAGATTGTTCTGGCCTTTCTAAGGTCTAACGGGGGGAAAATGAACACCGAAAAAAGTTCTCTGTCCCCGCTCACAAGGGTTCCCTTCCTGGGAACATTAATAGACTCGGTAGAAATGAAAATATTTCTGACGGAGGTCAGAAAATTAAAGCTCTTAACTACTTGCCGAGTTCTTCATTCCATTCCTCGGCCATCTGTAGCTAAGTGCATGGAGGTAATCGGATTAATGGTAGCGGCAATGGACATAGTCCCTTTTGCTCGAATACATCTAAGACCACTGCAACTGTGCATGCTCAAACAGTGGAATGGAGATTATGCAGATTTGTCTCCTCTCGTCTCTGGTGGTTGTCTCAGGATCACCTGTCTCAGGGAATATGCTTCCGCAGACCGGAGTGGATCATTGTCATGACCAATGCCAGTCTGTTAGGCTGGGGGGCGGTCTGGGACTCCCTGAAAGCTCAGGGCTTATGGTCTCGGGAAGAGTCTCTTCTCCCGATAAACATTTTGGAACTGAGAGCGATATTCAACTCGCTTCAGGCATGGCCTCAACTAGCGGCGGCCAAATTCATCAGATTTCAGTTGGACAACTTCACGACTGTGGCGTATATCAATCATCAGGGGGGAACAAAGAGTTCCCTAGCGATGAAGGAAGTCACCAAAATAATCAGGTGGGCAGAGGATCACTCCTGCCATCTATCTGCAATTCACATCCCAGGAGTAGACAACTGGGAGGCGGATTTTCTAAGTCATCAGACTTTTCACCCGGGGGAGTGAGAACTCCACCCGGAGATTTTTGCTCAGCTGACCCAGCTATGGGGCATTCCAGAATTGGATCTGATGGCGTCCCGTCAGAACTCCAAACTTCCTCTCTACGGATCCAGGTCCAGGGACCCCAAGGCGGCATTGATAGATGCTCTAGTAGCGCCTTGGTCCTTCAATCTGGCTTATGTCTTTCCACCGTTTCCTCTTCTCCCTTGTCTGGTAGCCAGAATCAAGCAGGAGAAGGCTTCGGTAATTCTGATAGCGCCTGCGTGGCCACGCAGGACTTGGTATGCAGACCTAGTGGACATGTCATCTGTCCCACCATGGACACTTCCAATGAGGCAGGATCTTCTAATACAGGGTCCATTCAAGCATTCAAATCTAGTTTCTCTGCTTGGAGATTGAACGCTTAATTCTATCTAAGCGTGGTTTCTCTGAATCAGTTATAGATACTCTGATTCAGGCTAGAAAGCCTGTCACCAGGAAAATTTACCATAAGATATGACGGAAATATCTTTGTTGGTGTGAATCCAAGGGTTACTCATGGAGTAAGATTAGGATTCCAAGGATATTGTCTTTTCTCCAAGAAAGATTGGAGAAAGGTTTGTCAGCTAGTTCCTTAAAGGGACAGATATCTGCTCTGTCTATTCTTTTACACAAGCGTCTGTCGGAAGTACCAGACGTTTGCTCAGGCTTTAGTCAGAATCAAGCCTGTCTATAAACCAGTTGCTCCGCCATGGAGTCTAAATTTAGTTCTTTCAGTTCTTTAAGGAGTTCCGTTTGAACCTTTACATTCCATAGATATTAAGTTATTATCTTGGAAAGTTTTGTTTTTGGTAGCTATATCTTCTGCTCGAAGAGTTTCAGAATTGTCTGCTTTGCAGTGTAATTCACCCTATCTGGTGTTCCATGCAGATAAGGTAGTTTTACGTACCAAACCTGGTTTTCTTCCTAAGGTTGTTTCTAATAAGAATATTAACCAGGAAATCATTGTTCCTTCCCTGTGTCCTAATCCAGCTTCTAAGAAGGAACGGCTATTACACAATCTTGATGTGGTCGGTGCTTTGAAATTCTATTTACAAGCAACTAAAGATTTCAGACAAACATCATCCTTGTTTGTCATTTATTCTGGTAAGAGGAGAGGTCAGAAAGCGACTGCTACCTCTCTTTCCTTCTGGCTGAAAAGCATCATCCGATTGGCTTATGAGACTGCTGAGCAGCAGCCTCCTGAACGAATTACAGCTCACTCCACCAGAGCTGTGGCTTCTACATGGGCTTTCAAGAATGAGGCTTCTGTTGAACAGATTTGTAAGGCAGCTACTTGGTCTTCACTGCATACTTTTGCCAAATTTTACAAATTCGATACTTTTGCTTCTTCGGAGGCTATTTTTGGGAGAAAGGTTTTGCAAGCAGCGGTGCCTTCCGTTTAGGTTACCTGTCTTGTTCCCTCCCTTCATCCATGTCCTAAAGCTTTGGTATTGGTATCCCACAAGTAAGGATGAATCCGTGGACTGGATACACCTTGCAAGAGAAAACAGAATTTATGCTTACCTGATAAATTACTTTCTCTTGCGGTGTATCCAGTCCACGGCCCGCACAGGCATTTAAGTCAGGTTAAAATGTTTTTGTTTAAACTACAGTCACCACTGCACCCTATGGTTTCTCCTTTTCTCCTAGCCTTCGGTCGAATGACTGGGGGGTGGAGCTAGGGGGGAGCTATATGGACAGCTCTGCTGTGTGCTCTCTTTGCCACTTCCTGTAGGGAATGAGAATATCCCACAAGTAAGGATGAATCCGTTGAATGGATACACCGCAAGAGAAAGTAATTTATCAGGTAAGCATAAATTCTGTTTTTTAAACAATAACCATTTTGGTATTGACTGTCCCTTTAAACACCTTTAGCGTAAAAAAAGGTGTTTGCCTAATGTTCCCTACTGGAGCCAATTAACTGTAATTATCTAAATGTGCACAATCTTTTTATATGCAAATTGTGTAACCTTAGTTTTGGCAATTTGCAGCCTTTTTTAAAACCTAGGTTACAAAATTTGCTTTTACTAGTGAGAGTGTGACAAGCAAGAAGAAGATGTGTTTAATGCTTTTTCAATTGCTCCACAATGCTTTGCAATCCTTTTGGCCGCAGAGCAAATTAAAGGGAAATAAAATGTATTTTATGGACATTATTTAAATATCTTTAAAACACTTTTTTTTTTTTTTGAGGATAAAAAGTTCAATAAAAGTTGTTTAGTTTTTGACACAGGTAATTGTTTGCAATATACGTTGGGTATTGTGTTGTGCATATTGTTTGCAATATACGTTGGGTATTGTGTTGTGCATATTGTTTGCAATATACGTTGGGTATTGTGTTGTGCATATTGTTTGCAATATTTGTTGGGTATTATGTTGTGCATATTGTTTGCAATATTTGTTGGGTATTATGTTGTGCATTATTGTTTGCAATATATGTTGGGTATTATGTTGTGCATATTGTTTGCAATATACGTTGGGTATTATGTTGTGCATATTGTTTGCAATATACGTTGGGTATTATGTTGTGCATATTGTTTGCAATATACGTTGGGTATTGTGTTGTGCATATTGTTTGCAATATACGTTGGGTATTATGTTGTGCATATTGTTTGCAATATATGTTGGGTATTATGTTGTGCATATTGTTTGCAATATACGTTGGGTATTATGTTGTGCATATTGTTTGCAATATACGTTGGGTATTATGTTGTGCATATTGTTTGCAATATACGTTGGGTATTATGTTGTGCATATTGTTTGCAATATACGTTGGGTATTATGTTGTGCATATTGTTTGCAATATACGTTGGGTATTATGTTGTGCATATTGTTTGCAATATACGTTTGGTATTATGTTGTGCATATTGTTTGCAATATACGTTAGGTATTATGGTGTGCATATTGTTTGCAATATACATTGGGTATTATGTTGTGCATATTGTTTGCAATATACGTTGGGTATTATGTTGTGCATATTGTTTGCAATATACGTTGGGTATTATGTTGTGCATATTGTTTGCAATATACGTTAGGTATTATGGTGTGCATATTGTTTGCAATATACGTTGGGTATTATGTTGTGCATATTGTTTGCAATATACGTTAGGTATTATGGTGTGCATATTGTTTGCAATATACGTTGGGTATTATGTTGTGCATATTGTTTGCAATATACGTTAGGTATTATGTTGTGCATATTGTTTGCAATATAAGTTGGGTATTATGTTGTGCATATTGTTTGCAATATACATTGGGTATTATGTTGTGCATATTGTTTGCAATATACGTTGGGTATTATGTTGTGCATATTGTTTGCAATATACGTTGGGTATTATGTTGTGCATATTGTTTGCAATATACGTTGGGTATTATGTTGTGCATATTGTTTGCAATATACGTTAGGTATTATGGTGTGCATATTGTTTGCAATATAAGTTGGGTATTATGTTGTGCATATTGTTTGCAATATACATTGGGTATTATGTTGTGCATATTGTTTGCAATATACGTTGGGTATTATGTTGTGCATATTGTTTGCAATATACGTTGGGTATTATGTTGTGCATATTGTTTGCAATATACGTTGGGTATTATGTTGTGCATATTGTTTGCAATATACGTTGGGTATTATGTTGTTCCTATTGTTTGCAATATACGTTGGGTATTATTTTGTGCATATTGTTTGCAATATACGTTGGGTATTATGTTGTGCATATTGTTTGCAATATACGTTTGGTATTATGTTGTGCATATTGTTTGCAATATACGTTGGGTATTATGTTGTGCATATTGTTTGCAATATACGTTGGGTATTATGTTGTGCATATTGTTTGCAATATACGTTGGGTATTATGTTGTGCATATTGTTTGCAATATACGTTGGGTATTATGTTGTTCATATTGTTTGCAATATACGTTGGGTATTATTTTGTGCATATTGTTTGCAATATACGTTGGGTATTATGTTGTGCATATTGTTTGCAATATACGTTGGGTATTATGTTGTGCATATTGTTTGCAATAAACGTTGGGTATTGTGTTGTGCATATTGTTTGCAACATACGTTGGGTATTATGTTGTGCATATTGTTTGCAATATACGTTGGGTATTGTGTTGTGCATATTGTTTGCAATATACGTTGGGTATTATGGTGTGCATATTGTTTGCAATATACGTTGGGTATTATGTTGTGCATATTGTTTGCAATATACATTGGGTATTATGGTGTGCATATTGTTTGCAATATACATTGGGTATTATGTTGTGCATATTGTTTGCAATATACGTTGGGTATTATTTTGTGCATATTGTTTGCAATATACCTTGGGTATTATTTTGTGCATATTGTTTGCAATATACGTTGGGTATTATGTTGTGCATATTGTTTGCAATATACATTGGGTATTATTTTGTGCATATTGTTTGCAATATATGTTGGGTATTATGTTGTGCATATTATTTGCAATATACGTTGGGTATTGTGTTGTGCATATTGTTTGCAATATACGTTGGGTATTATGTTGTGCATATTGTTTGCAATATATGTTGGGTATTATTTTGTGCATATTGTTTGAAATATACGTTGGGTATTATGTTGTGCATATTGTTTGCAATATACGTTGGGTATTATGTTGTGCATATTGTTTGCAATATACATTGGGTATTATGTTGTGCATATTGTTTGCAATATATATTGGGTATTATTTTGTGCATATTGTTTGAAATATACGTTGGGTATTATTTTGTGCTTATTGTTTGCAATATACGTTGGGTATTATTTTGTGCTTATTGTTTGCAATATACGTTGGGTATTGAGGGAAGAATGGTTGGTGGGCTGGGTCAATTTCAGTGTCCATGGAAATGTACTCTTTGTTGGATACAGAATGAGACATTGTTTAGAACTCACACCTCACCTATGTGTTCAAGCTTAAAGGGACACTAAACCCATTTTTTTCTCTCTAATGGTTCAAATAGATCATTCAGTTTTAAGCAACTTTCTAATTTACTCCTATTATCAATTTTTCTTCCTTCTCTTGCTATCTTTATTTAAAAAGCATGAATGTAAAGCTTAAGAGCCGGCCCATTTTTGGTTGAGAACCTGGGTTATGCTTGCTTATTGGTTTGCTAAATGTAGCCACTAATAAGCAAGCACTATCCAGGGTGCTTAACCTAAAATGGGATTGCTCCTATGCTTTAAACTCCTGCTTTTTAAATAAAGATAGCAAGAGAACGAAGAAAAAATGATAGTAGGAGTAAATTAGAAAGTTGTTTAAAATTGCATGCTCTGGGGCATATTTCTCAAGCTCCTTATGGTGCTTAATACCCGTGTTTCCAGCGAGCCTTCAGCCTCTAAAGACCGCTGCTCCATAACCTGTCCGCCTGCTCTGAGACGGCGGACAGAAATCGACAGAAATCAACCCGATCGAATACGATCAGGTTGATTGACACCCCCTGCTAGCGGCCGATTGTCCGCGAATCTGCAGGGGGCGGTATTGCAGTAGCAGTTCACAAGAACTGCTGGTGCAATGATAAATGCCAACAGCATATGCTGTCTGGTTTAGTATCTCTTTAATGTTTTTTGTTTTTGATTTTGTTTAAAATGTGCTATAAATAATAAGGATCCTTATTCCCTTGTCACAGTGTAAGCTTTGTATGAGAAGTGTTATCAGAAGTCAAGATAATAAGGAACTTTTTGTTCTGAAGATTTATATGTTATAACTTTCTTGCAAGTAAACTGCCATCAAGAATTCAGCTCTGAGAACTATGACAGTGAGGTCAATATAAACTATCATTCTTAAAAGATAGGTTTACTGCCATTTGTGGACTAGCTTTCAACAGGACTAAATATTATTTTTATTGTGCAGAAATATATTCTATAGCACATTGAAGGTGCCCAGTGTGGAACCAGTCAGATAAAGTCTGCTGTCGACAAACGTTCTAAGACAACAATAGAGAAATAAAGATATTTCAGAAATAAAACAAAACTGAGTTAAAGGGACAGTTTACTCAAAAAATTTCTCCCCTTTAATCTGTTCCCAATGATCCATTTTACCTGCTGGAGTGTATTAAATTGTTTACAAGTAGCTCCTTTACCCTTATATTGGCATTTGAAATAGTTGATTTAGCATGTGGTATCCCCACCTATTCTGAAAGTTTGTGGCCGCAGGTCCAAGCTATAGATAAGCTTTTTAAACACAGCCAGCAGAAGGGATTACACTCCCAGTGGGATATAGCAGATATAAGGTAATAAAATGTTGATTTTCCATTGTTCTCTCCAAGTATTGGTGATTGTTTTATGGACAGATATAATATAGAAGAAGAATGTATATGTACACAATGTGATAAAGTAATGAGATCCGATTATACCTACAAGCTCAACCCATTTTATTAGGTTGTGGCTTCAAAACACAAAATCAGAGCATTAATATACACAAATAAACCTTTAAAAGCTAATTTACATACATTTTTACTCTGCAGTTGGTAAAAAAAGCAATTGTAAACACATTATGGGAAAACCTATTTTACAGTATACCGTCCCTTTAATGACAATAACAGCATTTTGAAACCAAAGGTACTGAGTTCAACTCAAAGCTTCTTCAGTTAGTCCTTTATAAATGTCTTAAGAAAAAGGCAACAAATATGAAACCAAATCTGCATGTAAATTAGACGATTGGTCAGTTATACCTAAATTCTTCAAATACTGACTCTTTCGTTGTTCTCCTGAACTGTTCTGAGGAGCTTACAGTACATAATTATGGAAGTACAGACAAAGGGTCGGTGTCAACCACCCTCTGAGCCTGCTCCAGCTGAGTCCTTGTCTCTAGGTCATTTCAGGACACCAACGAGTAGTTTTCTGCACGCATCAGCAGGCACATTGACATTTTAAGGGTGAGGGTATGGGATGCAGTATCTGTCTGGTGGCCTAGTTGATGCTGCCTGTCCTGGGAAACACTCACCATTTGCACACTTTCTTTATAGAGGGGTTAGCACAGATTTCTGGGAAATTAACCCATACAATGAAGAGCTTTATGGCTGATGTTTAATTTGCGTACATAACTCATCAGAGCCAATCAGTCTGCGGCACAAACCTTTACATTCTTAGATTTTTTTGATAAAGACCCATAAGTTCCAAACACAATTGATAGATATGTGTGGACAACATCCTAAACCTCATTTCACATCAAACTTTGTCCAATGTTTCAAATTCTTTGCTGTTTATTACTCATTCCTGTGTATTATTAATATTTTTTTATTATTGTTAACCAGTGTTTTATCTCACTCTCTTGTGTCAGAGCCTTTGGCAAAGTACATCCAAAGCATTGAGAGTGATGGATGAGATGATTCCCTTTATGTGTGGGAATGTGCATCTAATTAGGCTTCAGGTTACCTGCGGAAGTTGACATATGTAAGCCCTATTTTTCAAATTTAAAGGGACATGAATCCCATTTTTTTTTTTTTGTGTGTGATTCCGACAGAACAAACAATTAAAAAAAAACTTTCCAGGCTTCATGTCACTTTAAGTATAGAAACGTTCAGTATATGTAGGGATACCACAGGCAAAATTGGCTATCTCAAATGCAGAAATAAAAATAAAGATAAAGGATATGACTGTAAACAATTTAACACACGGCAAATAAAATGGATCAATGGGAACAAATTAAAGGGGAGAAAATGTAGGGTACACTATATCATTGTCCCTTTAACTATTAAATGCAGGATTACAAAGCCATTTCTTAAAGTCAATAAATCATATTATGTATTCATGCATAGTAGTCTAAACTCACTAAAAAGCATTGCATGTTAATTATGTGTCTTTAATTAAAAAAAATAAAATATTATGCAATATACTTTCATTATTATTTGTTGTCCCTTTTCCTGTAATAAAGCTTTCCAATTTCATTGAATTTCTATAAAGTAATGGTTATTGCTATGTTGAAATCTAGGTTTCCCCTTAACTAATATCTTCTGCTGAAGAGACTAGATAAGGGAAACTTAGGTATCCGCATGGCACCGCTCTTAATTAAAGTACAGACAAACCTCAGAGATATTGTGGGTTCTGTTCCAGACCACCGCAAATAATTTTGTTGTTTCCCAGTGCTTATAAAAGTTATAATTTCATTATACTGTAGTCTATTAAGTTTGCAATTGCATTATGTAAAAAAACAACAACTATTTGCATACCTTAATTTAAAAATAGTTTATTGCTAAGAAACTGTTAACAATCATTTGAGCTTTAAGTGAGTCATATTTTTTTTGCTGGTGGTGTGTGTGTGTGTATATGTGTATATATATATATATATATATATATATATATATGTGGTGTGTATATATATATATATAGGTGGTGTGTATATATATATATATATATATATATATATATATATAGGTGGTGTGAGTATATATAGGTGGTGTGTATATATATATATATATATATATAGGTGGTGTGTGTATATATAGGTGGTGTGTGTATATATATATATATATATATATATATATATATATATATATAGGTGGTGTGTATATATATATATATATATATAGGTGGTGTGTGTATATATATATATATATATATATATATATATATAGGTGGTGTGTATATATATATATATATATATAGGTGGTGTGTGTATATATATATATATATATATATATATGTGGTGTATATATATATATGTGGTGTGTATATGTGTATTCATGTGTATTTATTGTTTATATATGTATGTATGTTGGAAATATGGCGCAGATAGACTAGCTTGACACAGGGTTGCCACAAACCTTTAATTTGTAAAAAGAGCAATATCTGCAAATTGCAATAGAGTGAAGCACAATAAAACAAGGTATGTGTGTACTTAATAGAAACTTAAAGGGACATTCCAGCCAAAATTGGAATCCATGCTAATCATAGCCGGATGGGGGCATTGTAATACTATAATAATTTTTGTTATTTATAATTGTTACTTAAGCTATCCAAAGAGCAAATGAATTACATAATATAATGTACATGTTGTTTAGTTTAAACAAACACTGAAGAAAATAATATTAGCTCATTTAGGTTAATATTGACTTAAATTTTAGTCAAGTGCTCTGTACAATCAGACAGGTGGTGTAGGCCCTGGGTGGAACACTTTTATTTATATAAATATATCAAAATAACACTCTTCCGAAAGCTTGTCAACTTATAAATGTATAGTTAGTCCAATAAAAAAAGTATCATTGCTCAATGCAATACTCTTGTTATTTTGATATCTATATCTCTGGACTAACACGGCTACTCCAATCAACGTATATATATATATATATATATATATATAAGGGCTGCACGATTAATCGCATATGCGATTTAAAACCGCAATTAATCGCCGCGATTTAAAAACCACAAGAGTATGCAATTTTTAGCCCCGACCCCTATGACATCACCTATGACGTACAGGAGGGCTGGCTGTAACTGTTCATTGCGCACGGGCTTCTGTAGGGAAAGGAGGGGGTGGGGGGAGTAGAGGCTGGTTTGCCTCAGCTCTGATGGCAGCAGTCACAGCTGCCTACACAGGTAAAATAAAGCCTGTTTACATAGATAAAATAAAGCCTCTTCTTTTAAAGAAAGTATTTATTGACGCAAACAGTTCAGAAAGTGCACCACGGAAAATAGCTCATACAGTCAAGTACAAGTGCACTTTTACTCTACTGTCTGATCTATTTTCCATGGTGCACTTTCTGAAATGTTTTTAAACCCTTCAAGAAGAATTTCTTTTAAAGAAGAGGCTTCGTTTTTGAAAGATATACTTTTTTCTGATGTATTGGAAGTTTATATGTTAATCATACCACAGTTAGAATGACTACCCAAGAAAACATAACAATGTTGTGTCAGAAGACCTAAGAACTGGCTAGTGGCTACTATGTAACCACAGCACAGGCAGCTCATTTTATTTTAACTATTTTGTGGTTTGTATTTTTATGCTCCAATTGTATTGGACATTTAGAAACATGTACATTAAAGGGCCATAATACCCAAATGTTTAAACACTTGAAAGTGATGCAGTATAGCTGTAAAAAGCTGACTAGAAAATATCTCCTGAACATCTCTATGTAAAAAAGAAAGATATTTTACCTCAAAAGTTCCTCAGTAGCCACATCCCATTGTAAAGGATTTCTAAGCAGCATTTTAGTGTGTCTGTCCTGGGACAGCTTAGGGGATGAGCCTCGTGCACTCTCATATTATTTCCCTATTCAGCTTACTATGAAATCTCATGATAGTTAAGTCAAATCTCATGAGATCACAGTAAAAGAGTTCATGACATCAGCACTGCTGATGCTGATTGGCTGCTGTTCATTTCTTCATTTTTTTTTTTTTTTACCTGCAGCTGGGCAGCAGCTGAGTATAACTTTTTTACACTGCTGAGCTGAGGAGATTGTGAGGTAAAATATTTTCCTGTCAGCTTTTTACAGTTATACTGCATTAGTTTCAAGTGATTTAGCATATGAGTATTATGTCCCTTTAAGCTTCTGTAGTGGTAAATACATTTTTTATTTAAAAATGAAGGTGTTATAGTCATTTCTAAGAAAATTGCGATTAAAATCGTAATCACAATTTTTTGGGTCCAAAATCGCGATTTTCATTTTTATATTTATATAAAATAACAAGTGGTAACAGCGCTGCAAATAATTGTGCAAAACAACCTAATAGTGTTGATACTAATGTTTATTTCAAATATATAAAACACAGTATGCAAAATATGCAAACATAGTTACAACCTCTATAGTCAGAGTGAATGATCACAGCTTTAATGGCAATTTAAACACTTGAGAATGTATTACAAGTGAATTGTTTCTTTGAGTCATCATTTGTTAATAATTGTACCACTCTTGTTGTGTATATATATATATATTCAGATTTAATATACAGCAGCAAGTATACTGAATCATTCATTTGCAGTGATTTTCTATATATTTTATTTTATTTATATATATTTTAATTTATTTTATTTATATATATTTTATTTTCATTATAGTTATACAATATTTTAATGACAGATTTATCTCTGTACACACCACTAGATAGTATTTCTTGGAACTTTTATATAGAGATCTTAGTATTATTGCCTGAATTATTCCTTTGATGCCCTTTTCCAAGATGGCGATTTTAAAGTAACTTGTCAGTTAAATATCCGGAGACAATCTATTGATGGAACAAACAGGAAATGGGTTGTCTTTTGAGCATTTAACAGCTAGTCGCACCCTACTCACTCTACACCTGATGAAGGGGCATGACCCAGAAACGCGTAGTGAGTATATTGTTTGAGTTGTCTGGCCAGACCAGTAGGTTGCGACTTGCTGTTAATGTTTACTAATTTTTATAAATATATATTTTTATTTTCTATGCACATGTTTTTGTGTAACATTATAACATTATGAACAGTTCCTTTGTACTGTATTGATAGTAGATATCATTATACTGCCAGTAGGCATTGATGTATTAAGATAAAATTCACTTGTAATACATTCTCAAGTGTTTAAATTGCCATTAAAGCTGTAATTATTCACTCTGTATAGAGGTTGTAACTATGTTTGCATATTTTGCATACTTTGTTTTATATATTTGAAATAAACATTAGTATCAATACTATTAGATTGTTTTGCACAATTATTTGCAGCGCTGTTACCACTTGTTAGTTATTTTTTGTTTATTCTTTATAAGAGCTGCTTATACACATTTACACACAATTTTTGTATATAGTATCAGTGGCGCTCTCCATTTTTTTCATACACACACACACACACACACACACACACACACACACACACACACACACACATATATATATATATATATATATATATATATATATATATATATATATACTGTGCAGTGATTGGGTAAAATCAGTAACAAACAACTTGTATCTTGGGAACACCCAATGCCACCATTCATTCTACCCAAAGAGACTAGTTTAACTTTAAAACAAACAAAAAAAAAACAGATATGCAAACATTTCACGAGTAAAAACATTTACAGAAACCGTTTGCAAATGTGTTTGCGAAGTGCTGCGGTTCTAGGTATTGTTTTCCGCATTGCTTCTGTTTCTCATTTTATGTGCAACATATTATGCGTTGGGTACTTCTCGCAACTATCTTTGACTTGTCAAATTCTGAAAACTTAAGAGCTGAAGTTGGAGATTTTGATTCATATACACTTTATTTTGTCAACTTTCTATAGTGTAAAACATGGATTCCCTCATGCCAATGCAGTACTTCTCTATAAGTACATGCGATTCCTCCTGTTTTATCTATACTTACTAGGTATTAAGGCAGCCTAAAGTAATTCTGCATGGGCACAAGGAAATCTGTGTTTAAAACAGATATGAGAAGCAAAAAAAATGGGGTATTGGGAAGTCTGCATATTCATACCCATAATCCCTTGCTGCATTTTTTTAAAAAGAGATATGTAGGAGTACTATACAATAATCTATTGTGTACCTAAAAAGAAAATGCTAGAACAAAATATATCATTTTACTTTTATACTAAAATGTTCTTTAAATGGATACTTTAGTCAAAATCAAACTTTCATGATTCAGATAGAGCATGCAATTTCAAGAAACTTTCTAATTTACTCCTATTATCAATTTTTTTTGTTCTCTTTGTTTCTTAATTTGAAAAAGCAGCAATGTAAGCTTACGAGCCGGCCCATTTTTGGTTCAGAACCTGGGCAGTGCTTGCTAATTGGTGGCTACATTTAGAC
This sequence comes from Bombina bombina, assembly GCF_027579735.1. NCBI lineage: Eukaryota > Metazoa > Chordata > Amphibia > Anura > Bombinatoridae > Bombina > Bombina bombina. Next base: position 925,229,638 of record NC_069502.1, read on the forward strand.
GCCAATCAGCAAGCGCTACCCAGGAGCTAATCCAAAAATGGGCCGGCTCCTACGCTTACATTCAAATAAAGATACTAAGAGAACGAAGAAAAAAATTATAATAGGAGTAAATTAGAACGTTACATAGATCAGTCACGCATTGTAATTCATATGGGATATAAGTATTGTCGTTTTTAGGGCTCTTACATTTATTGTGAACTGGGAGATTTTTTTTTTAATCATTTCAATGTGATTATTTGTATTCAGATGTAATGTTCCTCTAATACTGCACTGCTGAGTATTAATGGTATCATTACTTTGTTGATTGTTTAAAGGGATAGTAATGTTAAAATTAAACTTTCATAATTCAGTTAAAGTATGCACTTTTAAGCAACTTTCCAATTTAGGTCTATTATCTGAATTGCTGTGTTTCCTTTTGTATCCTTTTTGAAAAGCATACCTAGGTAGGCTTAAAGGGATAGGAAAGTCAAAATTAAACTTGCATGGTTCAGATAGAGCATGTAATGTTAAGAAACTTCTAAATTTGCTCCTATTTTCAAATGTACTTGTTCTCTTGATATACCTTGTTGAAAAATATTACGAACATATCCTACACTAGTGGGAGCTAGCTGCCGATTTTTTGCCTTCACACATTTATCTCTTGTGATTGGCTAACTAGATGTGTTCAACTAGCTGCCAGTTGTGCAATGCTGTTCCTTCAGCAAAGGACAACACAGGAATATAATACATTTGATAATAGAAGTAAATTGGAAAGTTGTTTGAAATTGTATGTTCTATCCGAACCATGAAAGAACATTTTGGAGTTTCCTGTCCCTTTAAGAGCAGCAATGCACTAGTGGCAGCTAGTTGCTGATTGGTGGCTGCATATATCATTATCTCACCTCATGATCTCTCAGTAGTGCACTACTTCCCCTTCAACAAAGGATAACAAAAGAAGGAAGCAAATATGATAATAGAAATAAATGGGAAAATTGTATCTGAATCATAAAGGAAGTATTTTGGGTTACATGTCCCTTTAAGTAGAACAGAAGAAAAAGATTGAAAAGGTAGAAAACTTATAGATATTGAGTTATCTTTGGTAGAAATACTATCATTATGTATCTTGCCTGGGCTGATTTTCCTTATGTTAAATGATGAAGCACATCCAGTGATTACCTCTCTGATTGTGAGTCAAACCTATTCCTTGTATGAGTGGGCTTAAAAAGCTTTCTATTCAGTTCCTAATATGGTTAGGGGAAAGAGTGAAAGTTTCTTTTCTTTGTTTAAGTTATTTTGTCTTACAGTAAAAAGGGTGAATACTTGTGGCTAAATTGTTTAACTTCATGTCAGAAACATTTGTGGGATTAAATGAAAGTCAAATCCGGTCTGATACCTTCTGCTACTGAACAGTGGAAATGACTGAAGTGATATGTCTTTATTAAAGGGACATGAAACCCAATTTTTTTCTTTCATGCTTTAGAAATAACATGCAATTTTAAACAACTTTCTAATTTACTTATATTATCTAATTTGCTTAATTTTCTTGATATACTTTGCTGAAAAGCATAGCTAGATATGCTCAGTCGCTGCTGATTGGTGGCTGCACATAGATGCCTCGTGTGATTGGCTCCCCATGTGCATTGCTATTTCTTCAACAAAGAATATCTTAAGGATTAAACAAATTAGATAATGTAAATTGGAATGTTGTTTATAATTGTATTCTCTATCTGAATCATGAAAGAAAAATTTGGGGTTTAATGTCCCTTTAACTCATAAAGTACTTAGGTACAATCCACTTGCATCAATAATTTGTATTAATAATTATTGCTCAACTAAATTAACTATTGTAGCAATTTTAGTTTTAGAGTTACAACTTGGAGATTATTTTAATACATTTTTTCATAAATTGTATGATGATGATGATTATTATATTAAGTGTACATACTGTCGCTAGAAGTATAATACAAAGGAGCTTCAAGTTAAAGGGACATTACAGTCACAATGTAGTCCTTTATATTTATATAATGTTTAATTGTGCACATTATTTATACTTTCCAATACATTTTCATGATTTGTTTTGCTTGCTTTTTCTGTAATTTAAATCTGGAAATTGAAGGTTTTTTTTAACATACTTTGGAGGCTTTTCAAGGAAGATACATCTCTATCTATAATCTGTCTATCTTTCTATATATAATCTAGCTATCATCTATCTATCTATCATCTATCTATCTACACACACATGTTGTAGATTATTTTGCAGCTCACAAGACCCCCCCCCCCCCCAGTTGATACAATAAAAAGAGGTTAAATCTCTCTGTATGTTAGTTCCCATAGGTTTCTCAGAAGAGTAGCATATGACAGGAAGCTTATAGTTTAACATTGTAGCACTTGACACTTGATACTCCATTTGAGATGAATACTGATTGAATGTGAGGTGTTTTTTGCAGCATAAAGTATTTTTTTCAGTTGTCTTATACAATATTTTTTTGCAACAAATCAGCCAATTTCACTTGTGTTTTACTTTAAATTTGAGGCCAATTTATATGTAAGTCCTTATCATTCATAATGTCTGCTTTTCCTGTAAATTTGAAGTCTCCCCCCCCCCCCCCAAGATTTAAGCTACAGCAAAGTAGATAATATAAGCAACATTGTAAATTTATAGGCACCAAAACATTGCAATTTTCCTAACAGTGAATTTTAAGATGCTTTTAAATTATGTATTTTGTATCCCATTATTATGCAAGTGATTCATTTCTGATGAATACAAAAAAATGTCTTTAATTTCTTCTAATTAAATATGTTTATTTTCCTACTTCAGATTCTAAAAATAAAAATCATATATAACGTTTTCATTATATTTTATACAGTAAGGAAACTCAGCCACAATGTTTATTTTTATTTTTTTATATAGGAAGACATGAACTCTCACCATAGGGGAAAGTAAATAAATGATAAAAGCAACTAAGTCATGCAGTACAGTAATAAAATAAAAATGTTACTTGTTAGTATTCTGAGGACGTTGGCAAAGATCTGCTTTGGCTCAGTTGATGTGTCCATTCGGCTCGTTTTTGTATCGTCTAAGTCTCAGGCTGCCTTCCAATTGCTTTCTCAAAATGTTAAACACTAAACAGGACGTATGTTAGAGGATTTGTGTTCATGCCCTGGGTTTTGCCTAAGGCCCTTGTTTGGAATCACTGCAACATTTAGCATCTCGGTTTTACGGGGGAAAAAAATAAAATAAAATAATGGATGTTTGTAATATTTGCCGGACACATATTTAATGCTGGTTATGTCTGAAACTCTTTCAATCAAATTTCTTAACAATTTTTAGTTTTTTACTGTTTATCCATCATTTATACATGATACCAATGAATTTAGCAGATCCCAAGAGCCACCGTGACTAAAATTGTACTTAGGGGTATTCATTTTTTTTACTATTTGCCTATAGTTCTTTATAAACACTATTCTGGCTACTACTTAAAGGGACAATGTACAATATAATATTTCTGCCTTTTTTAATTTGTTCTCAATGTTCCATTTTACCTACTAGAGTGTATTAAGTTGTTTACAAATAGCTCCTTCACTTTTATATTCGCATTTGAATTAACTTGTTTTGCCTATTGAAACTTTCATGATTCAGATAGAGGATATAATTTAAAAAAAGTTTCCAATTTACTTCTATTATCAAATTTGCTTTGTTCTCTTATTATTCGTTTTCTGAAGAGATATTGAGATAGGTAGCGTGCACATGTTTGGAGCACTACATGAGAAGAAATAGCACTGCCTTCTAGTGCTCTTGCTAATGTATAACATTGTTGCAAAAATACACACGTGCACGCTCCTGAGTTTACCCAGTGGGGGCCTGTGAAATAGAAAGATACAAAAATGTTAATTTTCCATTGTTCTCTCTATGTGCCTGATATTCAAAATCTCACACTCAGGTGAGATATTCTAAGAAGTCTCGTTAGTGCGACGAGGCCCTTCAAAAACATTTTGAAACACAAATTTTATCTTGAGAAATCTTTATGTTGCTATCTAGCGTTCTTTATGTGAAAAAGAGACTCATGGGATTTCTCTCCACACTGGCGAATTTTTGAATATTAGGCCTTTTGTACTGACCTTTGAGTAAACACTAATAAAGATTCTCTCCCTACAACATCAGTCCACTGTATTGGGTTGTAGTTTCAGTTAGCAGACACGGCTGTTTCATATACATAAATATACCTAAAATAACACTTTTCCATACATTTTAAACTCTTCAGATTGTATAGTATTTGGAAACACATTAAGCAACTTTACAATACACTGTTCACTGTCCCTTTAAAGGGACAGTAAAGTCAAAATTAAACTTTCATGATTTAGATAGAGCATGCAATTTTAAACAACTTTCCAAATTACTTGTTATCAAATTTGCTTTGTTCTCTTGGTATCTTTTATTGAGGAGTAAAACTAGGTAGGCTCATAAGATCTCTGGAGTGTGCAGTGTTTTGCAACATTGTATAACAAAAATATGAATACTAAAGACACGTGCACACTCCTGAGTTCTTATGAGCCTAACTAGAGTGGGGTGGGAAAACGTGGACCCATCATAGATGGAGGGGACATAGGGGGAAGCAATTATGCTGAGGGGGCTAGTGCTTACCCCCCCCCCAGTATCTCCAATGATCTTGACATCCTCCAGGGATACATATCGCCAAGAACTGAATGTGTTAATTTAAATGTAGACTGATATAATATATTTAATAATACAGAATTATACAACTGTAAGAATAATTTGTAATTCAGAGGAATGCATACTAGACAATGGTAATGCTTTGAAGACAACGTCAAATAATATGTTTTAAGGGACATGCTAATGTAAAAAAGTTTGATGCTGCATTAAAGGGACAGTCTATACCAGAATTGTTATTGTTTTAAAAGATAGATAATCCCTTTATTACCCATTCCCCAGTTTTGCATAACCAACACAGTTATATTAATATACTTTTAACCTCTGTGATTATCTTGTATCTAAGCCTCTGAAAACTGCCCTTTTATTTCAGTTCTTCTGACAGACTTGCAGTTTAGCCAATCAGTGCCTGCTCCCAGATAACTTCACGTGCACGAGCACAGTGTTATCTATATGAAACACATGAACTAACACCCTCTGGTGGTGAAAAACTGTTAAAATGCATTCTAAAAGAGGTGGCCTTCAAGGTCTAAGAAATTAGCATATGAACCTCCTAGGTTAAGCTTTCAACTAAGAATACCAAGAGAACAAAGCAAAATTGGTGATAAAAGTAAATTGGAAAATTGTTTAAAATTACATGTCCTATCTGAATCATGAAAGTTTATTTTGGCCTAGACTGTCCCTTTAACAGCCAGTGAATTGATGCAAATTTGTTTTCAAGCTTCTCTTTAAATGGACATTAAACACTAAATAAATGCTAGATAGAATGATGCATTAAAAAAAAGATTAGTCTGATAACATGTAGATGTATTTTTTAAAGGGAAACAGAACCCACATTTTTTCTTTCATGATTCACATAGAGCATGCAATTTTAAGCAACTTTCTAATTTACTCCTATTAACAATTTTTCTTCATTATCTTTCGATCTTTATTTGAAAAGCAACAATGTAAGTTTAGAAGCCGGCCCATTTTTGGTTCACAACCTGGGTTGTGCTTTCTGATTGATGGCTAAATGCACCCACCAATAAACAAGTGCTGTCCAGTGTACTGAACCAAAAATTGGCTAGCTCCTTAGCTTAGATACCTTCTTTTTCAAATAAAGATAGCAATCTTGAAAGAAAAAAAAAATGGGTTTAGTGTCCCTTTAAAGTTTCATTAGCTGTTTAAATATTGAGTGATGTAGCATAGCTGTAAAAAGCTGACGGGAAAATATCACCTTAAAGTGAAGATCAATTTTCATCAATGAGTGCCCGGTTTTAAAAAATATTTTTAAAAACAGGGGCACTTTCATTGATGAAAATTTACATTGCACTGGATTTGAAGAAATACTTACCTTTTACTTCTTCAAAACCGGATCGCCGATCTCAGCCTCAGTTCCTCTGTACTGACGTCAGAAATGACAAAACCGGCTTCCTCCAATCATGGCTTGCACCCCAGAGTGTCCAGCTTGTGATGCCCGGCTGTGATTGGAGGAATCAAGTTTCGTCATTGCTGTGGTCTACAGCAGGAAGAAGAAGGAGGGGGATCGCCGGGTTTTGCAGGAGTAAAAGGTAAGTATTTCTTCAAATCCAGTGCAATGTTAATTTTCATCAATGAAAGTGCACCTGTTTTTAAAAGTATTTTTAAAAACCGGGCACTCATTGATGAAAATTGATCTTCACTTTAACATCTATGTAAAAAAAAGAAGATGTTTTACCTCAAAATTTCCTTAGTAGCCACATTGTAAAGGGACTTTAAGCAGCTAATTAGGATGCTAGTCCGGGACTTGCAAAGGAGAGTGCATCTAGCACAGTCATGTTATTTCTCTCCTCAGCTTAACCCCTTAATGACCAGACCATTTTTCAATTTTCTTACCCTTAATGACAAAGGCTATTTTTACATTTCTGCTGTGTTTGTGTTTAGCTGTAATTTTCCTCTTACACATTTACTGTACCCACACATATTATATACCGTTTTTCTCGTCATTAAATGGACTTTCTAAAGATACCATTATTTTCATCATATCTTATAATTTCCTATAAAAAAATATAAAATATGAGGAAAAAATTGAAAAAAACACACTTTTTCTAACTTTGACCCCCAAAATCTGTTACACATCTACAATCACCAAAAAACACCCATGCTAAATAGTTTCTAAATTTTATCCTGAGTTTAGAAATACCCAATGTTTACATGTTCTTTACTTTTTTTGCAAGTTATAGGGCCATAAATACAAGTAGCACTTTGCTATTTCCAAACCCCTTTTTTTCAAAATTAGCGCTAGTTACATTGGAACCCTGATATCTGTCAGGAAAACCTGAATATCCCTTGACATGTATATATTTTTTTTTAGAAGACAACCCAAAGTATTGATCTAGGTCCATTTTGGTATATTTCATGCCACCATTTCACCGCCAAATGTCATCAAATAAAAAAAAAAGTTCACTTTTTCACAAATTTTGTCACAAACTTTAGGTTTCCCACTGAAATTATTTACAAACAGCTTCTGCAATTAAGGCACAAATGGTTGTAAATGCGTCTTTGGGATCCCCTTTGTTCAGAAATAGCAGACTTATATGGCTTTGGGGTTGCTTTTTGGTAATTAGAAGGCTGCTAAATGCTGCTGCGCACCACACGTAAATTATGCCCAGCAGTGAAGGGGTTAATTAGGTAGGTTGTAGGGAGCTTGCATGGTTAATTTTAGCTTTAGGGTAGTGTAGTAGACAACCCCAAGTATTGATCTAGGCCCATTTTGATATATTTTATGCCACTATTTCACCGCCAAATGCAAGCAAACAATTAAAAAAAAATTAATTTTTCACAATTTTAGGTTTCTCACTGAAAGTATTTACAAACAGCTTGTGCTATTATGGCACAAATTGTTGTAAAAGCTTCTTTGGGATCCCCTTTGTTCAGAAATAGCAGACTTATATGGCTTTGGCATTGCTTTTTGGTAATTAGAAGGCCGCTAAATGCTGCTGCGCACCACATGTAAATTATGCCCAGCAGTGAAGGGGTTAATTAGGTAGGTTGTAGGGAGCTTGCAGGGTTAATTTTAGCTTTAGGGTAGAGATCAGCCTCCCACCTGACACATCCCACCCCCTGATCCCTCCCAAACAGCTCTCTTCCCTCCCCCACCCCACAATTGTCCCCGCCATCTTAAGTACTGGCAGAAAGTCTGCCAGTACTAAATAAAAGGAGTTTTTCTTTTTTTTAATAAAAAAAAATAAAATGTTTTAGCTGTGATGGACCCCTGCCTTAGCCCCAACCTCCATGACCCCCCCCCCCCAGCTCTCTAACCCTCTCCCCTACCTAATTGCCGCCATCTTGGGTACTGGCAGCTGCCTGCCAGTACCCAATTTGCCCCAAAAACAAAAGTATTTTTTTGTCTTTTTGCCATTATTAATGTTTTCTGTAGTGTAGCAGCCCCCCACAATACCCCAACCCCCTCCCAGATCCTTATATATTTATTTTTTTTAAATCTTTTTTTCCCCCCTCTTCCCTCCTCATTGGTGTCAGTGGCCAGCTAATCGTGCGCGCGCGCGCCCCCGCACACTCCCGGCACCCGGTGTGTACATTGCACTTACAGGAACCGGATGCCGGGTAGCGATGGGCCGCCCACCCGCCTCCCTGTTATGCTCCCACCCACCAACGAACGGCACCATCGCTACCGGTGCAGAAAGGGCCACAGAGTGGCTCTCTCTGCATCGGAGTCTTCTAAAAAGGTATTGCAGGATGCCTCCATATGGAGGCATCACTGCAATACCCTGAGAGCTGCTGGAAGCGATTGCGATCGCTTCCAGCACTCTGTTAGACAACTGACGTACCAGGTACGTCTATTGTCATTAACTGGTTGTTAATGCATGACGTACCTGGTACGTCAGTTGTCATTAAGGGGTTAAAGGAACATGAAACCCACATTTTTTTTCTTTCATGATTTAGAAAGAACGTGCAATTTTAAACAACTTTACAATTTACTTATACAGTATTATCTAATATGTTTAATTCTCTTGATATTCTTTGCTGAAAAGCATATCTAGATAGGCTCACTAGCTGATGATTGGTGGCTACACATAGATGCCTCTTCGGATTGGCTCACCCATGTGCATTGCTATTTCTTCAACAAAGGATATATGTAAACAATTAAGCAAATTAGAGTATAGAAGTAAATTAGAATGTAGTTTAAAATTGTATTCTCTATCTGAATCATGAAAGAAAAATTTTGGGTTTAGTGTCCCTTTAAGGATGCTTGCTATGAAATTTTGCAATATTTCAGTGAAATCTCATGAGATCACAGTAAAACAAAGTGTGACCTCAGCACTGATGAAACTGGTTGGCTTACAGTAGCGGAAAGATAACTGTTCACAGAGTACATACTATTGTGAAGTGAAGAAACTGTGAGGTAAAATATCTTCCTTTTTTTGCAAAGAGATATTTTCTTGAACACTTTTTTTACATTTATGCAGCATCACTTTCAAGTGATTTAGCATGTAGGTATTATGTCCCTTTAAGTTATTTATAATAGCCTAGTTACAAAAGCTCTTGTTTATATTGACACAACCTTATTTTCAAATTATTCAGCTAGTCAACATGTCTTAAAAAAAATAAAAAATCATTGCCATTACTGCGCACTTAAATAAAATAGCCATTCTCAGTGCATAGTCATACGGGTGAATGGGCAACAAACATATATTACAGATATTTCACTAAGTGAATAGATTCATATAATTTACTGCCCTAAGGATGTTTTGTTGATGGCGAATGTAAAGTAATTTAACTTACTGTGTGCGCGTCAGTGTGACCATAGTCTAAATTGGAATAGACTTCCTTTCATAAGTTTTCCTTTTTTATCAAATGCTCTGCACTGCAGTGATTAATTTAGTTAATATTTGGTAAGTCAGTTTACTGAGTTGTTGTTTTTTTTTTGTATGTACAGTATGTATTTCTCTCTTTCTTTATATTTTACTTTTATTTTTTGTGTGGAGTTATTGACCAAGTTAATGCTTTAGAGCCAATCACAATAAAGTTAATTCAAATTCGCTGACCAATCAAAATAAAGTTAATGGACATCTGCTGTCATGTCAGATGAAAGTCAGATAAGATCTTAATGTTTCCATTTTTTTTAAATGTTATTTTATATTGTATTTTTAAGAATAGCTTTATTTTCACAAGAAATTACCTGACTAGTGTTATTCAGTGTCATCTAGCGTTTTCCAACTGACTTTTTGTTAACACTAGGGGTGCAAAATGAGCAGAACGTCTCAGCGTAGCCATTGCCTATAGTGACATAAGTAAGCTGACGTGCTCAGAACTTAAGTTGCATTCTGCTTCTTATGAGCATGGGCAAGAAACTAACTTGTTCCTCTAGCATTCAGGGAACAGTAGGCTAGTTCAATTTGCTCTAGAAGATTTATGACATTAATCTATATATTCCTTCCTGTAGAAGCCATGTGGGGCTGTGGCAGTAAGCAATGGACCCTGCACAAATTACGTTAAATAAACAAATATAAGGTAAAATCCTTTTAAAATGATAAATAATAGGTATATGCATTCAGAACCTTCATTAGGATCCAAATGCGGAACTATGCACTATTCGGCTCTTTTCATAATTGGATTCATTCTTGTGCAAGATCACTATGTTAAGATCTGGATTTGCACAGATCTTAAAGGGATATGAAACCCAAAATGTTATTTTGTGGTTCTGACAGTGCATACAAATTTTAATAAAGTTTCCAATTTACTTCTATTATCAAATTTGCTTTGTTCTCATGATATTCTGTGTTGGAGAGATACCAAGGTAGGCATCTGGACAACTACATGGCAGGAAATAGTGCTGCCCTCTGCGGCTCCTGCAAATGGATAACATTCTTACAAAAATGCTGCCATATAGTGCTCCAGAAATGGGCCGGCTTTTCTAAGCTTACGTCCCTGCCTTTCAGCAAAAGATACAAAGAGAACAAAGAAAAATTCATTCTAGAAGTAAATTAGAAAGTTATTCAAAATTGCATGCTCTACCTGAATCATGAAATAAAAAAATTGGGTTTCATATCCCTTTTACTTGGTGATCTTGCACAAGAACCAATCCGGCTCCAAAAAAAGCCGAATATCTCATACAGCCACATCTGGATCCTAACAAAGGACATGAATGCACATACCTATAAAATAATACATTTTGCAATTATTGCTATTAAAGGGACAGTCTAGGCCAAAATAAACTTTCATGATTCAGATAGATCATGTAATTGTAAACAATTTTCCAATTTACTTTTATCACCAATTTTGCTTTGTTCTCTTGGTATTCTTAGTTGAAAGCTTAACCTAGGAGGTTCATATGCTAATTTCTTAGACCTTGAAGCCCACCTCTTTCAGATTGCATTTTAACAGTTTTTCACCACTAGAGGGTGTAAGTTCACGTATTTCATATAGATAACACTGTGCTCGTGCACGAGAAGTTATCTCAGAGAGCAGGCACTGATTGGCTAGACTGCAAGTCTGTCAAAAGAACTGAAAAAAGGGGCAGTTTGCAGAGGCTTAGATACAAGATAATCACAGAGGTTAAAAGTATATTATTATAACTGTGTTGGTTATGCAAAACTGGGAAATTGGTAATAAAGGGATTATCTATCTTTTAAACAATAAAAATTCTGGTGTAGACTGTCCTTTTAAGTATAACCCACTGCTTAGTCCTTTTTTTATTACACCATTAAATAATTTGTCACATTAAGCGTAGGGTCATTTTCCACAGAAATGATAATGAAAAAAAATGTTCTGCCGATAATCAATGAAAATAACTGATTGTGATTGAAAAAAAAAGGCTCACCTGCAGCTGATAATTATGAAAATATATTGTGATCAATCTCTATATCCAATATAATAAATGATAAACAAAAAATGTTGAGTACAGACAAACGCAAAGATTCAGAAAAATAACAATACATAAATAAGTAAACACATAAACAAATAAATAAGAAAAACAAATGCACAGATTGTCATTTATTTTATAAACTGCATATCCATTATTGGTCTTATTAAAATGGATTTGATGTGCTAACAAAACAGAGATACTACTAGTGATATCAGGGAAGTGAATTGCTGTATTAAAATGATCTGCTACATATAAGGATTTTTTGTTATGAAGTATTGAACAAATATTCCTCTGATATTTATACAGGGTTATGATCAATCTGCAAATCTATATTTAAATGCACATTTTAACTCTGCTTTAATGACCCACAATGGAGGAATATTGTAGAAATTAGAATAATAAAATAAGCTCACAAACAATTAAAAATGAATTTTGCTTATGTTTATGAATAATACTTATTTTTTTAATGAGCAAAAAATTTGGATGGGTTTGAACCTATAACAGCTGCCTTTTATCTGTGTATCTAAAACAGTTGCTTCAGTTGCTTACTGTCAAAGCAATATTTTAACTAAGATTTTTAAAAAAATGGTAGTGTTAAAGGGACATTAAAGTGAAGGTAAACTTTGATGAATGAAAGTCCGTTTTTTTAAAAATACTATTAAAAACAGGGGCATTTTCATTCATCAAAGTTTAGAAAGCAGCCGTTTTCATTCATCGGGAAGTCGTCGGCCAGGATGGATGTTCCGCGTCGGCGGGATGAAGATGGATCCGGAAGAAAGAAGATTGAAGATGCCGCTTGATAGAAGACTTCAGCCCGATGATGGACCTTTTCAGCGCCCGCTTGGATCAAGACTTCAGCCCGATGATGGACCTCTTCAGCTCCCGCTTGGATCAAGACTTCAGCCCGATGATGGACCTCTTCAGCCCGATGATGGACTTCTTCAGCCCCCGCTTGGGCTTGGATGAAGACTTCGGAGGCTCCTCTGGACGGATCGGTGATACCCGGCGTGGTGAAGATAAGGTAGGGAGATCTTCAGGGGCTTAGTGTTAGGTTTATTTAAGGGTGGTTTGGGTTAGATTAGAGGTATGTGGGTGGTGGGTTGTAATGTTGGGGGGTATTGTATGTTTTTTTTTTACAAGCAAAAGAGCTGAATTCTTTGGGGCATGCCCCGCAAAAGGCCCTTTTAAGGGCTGGTAAGGTAAAAGAGCTTTTCTATTTGTATTTTAGAATAGGGTAGGGCATTTTTTTATTTTGGGGGGCTTTGTTATTTTATTAGGGGGCTTAGAGTAGGTGTTATCAGCTTAAAATTGTTGTAATCTTTTTCTAATGTTTGTAAATTATTTTTTAATTTTTTGTAACTTAGTTCTTTTTTTATTTTTTGTACTTTAGTTAGTTTATTTAATTGTATTTATTTGTAGGTATTTTATGTAATTAATTTATTGATAGTGTAGTGTTAGGTTTAATTGTAGATAATTGTAGGTATTTTATTTAATTAATTTATTGATAGTGTAGTGTTAGGTTTAATTGTAACTTAGGTTAGGATTTATTTTACAGGTAATTTTGTAATTATTTTAACTAGGTAGCTATTAAATAGTTATTAACTATTTAATAGCTATTGTACCTGGTTAAAATAAATAAGTTGCCTGTAAAATAAATATTAATCCTAAAATAGCTACAATATAATTATTATTTATATTGTAGCTATATTAGGGTTTATTTTACAGGTAAGTATTTAGCTTTAAATAGGAATAATTTATTTAATAAGAGTTTATTTATTTTGTTAGATAAAAATTATATTTAACTTAGGGGGGTTTTAGTGTTAGGGTTAGACTTAGCTTTAGGGGTTAATAAATTTATTAGAGTAGCGGTGATTTCCGGTCGGCATATTAGGGGTTAATACTTGAAGTTAGGTGTCAGCGATGTTAGGGAGGGCAGATTAGGGGTTAATACTATTTATTATAGGGTTATTGAGGTGGGAGTGAGGCGGATTAGGGGTTAATAACTTTATTATAGTAGCGGTGAGGTCTGGTCGGCAGATTAGGGGTTAATAATTGTAGGTAGGTGGAGGCGACGTTGGGGGGGCAGATTAGGGGTTAATAAATATAATATAGGGGTCGGCGATCTTAGGGGCAGCAGATTAGGGGTACATAGGGATAACGTAGGATGCGGCGGTGTGCCATTGGCAGATTAGGGGTTAAAAAAAATTAATAGAGTGGTGGCGATGTGGGGGGGCCTCGGTTTAGGGGTGCATAGGTAGTTTATGGGTGTTAGTGTACTTTAGAGCACAGTAGTTAAGAGCTTTATGAACCGGCGTTAGCCCAGAAAGCTCTTAACGCCTGGCTTTTTGCTGCGGCTGGAGTCTTGTCGTTAGATTTCTAACGCTCACTTCAGCCAAGACTCTAAATACCAGCGTTAGAAAGATCCCATTGAAAAGATAGGATACGCAAATGGCGTAGGGGGATCTGCGGTATGGAAAAGTCGCGGCTGCAAAGTGAGCGTTAGACCCTTTCATGACTGACTCTAAATACCAGCGGTAGCCCAAAACCAGCGTTAGGAGCCCCTAACGCTGGTATTGACGGCTAACGCAGAACTCTAAATCTAGCGGATAGTGTTTAATGTTCCTTATATTACTGCAGAAATAATTTAATACATTTACTATGTATTAATATTCCACATGAGCATTTTAAATGCACTGGGATTTCTGTATTTTGAATACATTTTAGATTACAATTTTCAATTAAACTGTAATTGGAGATATTAAAATTTGGCTTTAAACAAATATATTTCTGAAATAACTTGGCACAGTTTTAGTTGCAGCAGAATCATTAGCAGATGCTTCTAATATACAGTGATGAGATCTTAGCTTTTTGACATTGGCCAATTGCAATGTATATATTTTACTTTTACAGCAATTTGAACCAGTCTCAAAATAAGTTATGAGTACAAAGATATGGAAGAAATCCTGTGCACTGTGACTCTCCTTGTTTGCAGGCAATAGAAACCACAATACAGCAAGTAATCTGCTGATGACGTCTAAAGGCTGAAACTGCTGTCCACGTGTAATTCCTTTTGATGTGATGTCCATTAAAGGGATATGAAACCCAACATTTTTTTTTTATGACTCAGATAGCGCATGCAAGTTTAAACAGCTTTCTAATTTACTTCTATTATCACATTTTCTTTTTTCTCTTGGTATCTTTTGTTGAAAAACAGGGATGTATGCTTAAAGGGACACTGAACCCAAATTTTTTCTTTCATGATTCAGATAGAGCATGCAATTTTAAGCAACTTTCTAATTTACTCCTATTATCAATTTGTATTTGTTCTCTTGCTATCTTTATTCGAGAATCATGAATGTAAATCTTAGCAGCCAGCCCATTTTAGGTTCAGCACCATGGATAGCGCTTGCTTATTGGAGGCTGACATTTACCCACCAATAAGCAAGTATAACCCAGGTTCTCAACCAAAAATGGGCCAGCAACTATGCATCACATTCCTGCCTTTTTAAATAAAGATAGCAAGATAACAAGACAAATTGAATCTAGGAATAAATTAGAAAGTTGCTTAAAATTGCCTGCTCTATCTGAATCATTAAAGAAAAAAATTGCGTTTAATGTCCCTTTAAGAGCCGACCCATTTCTGGAGCACTATATGGTAGCAGTTTTGGAAGAATGTTAGCCATTTGCAAGAAAAATAGATGGCAGCACTATTTCCTGCCATCTAGTGCTCCAGTTGCCTACCTAGGTATCTCTTCAACACAGAATATCATGGGAACAAAAGAGAAATGTAATTGGAAATTGGCATGTTTTGTCTGTCACAAAAGAACATTTTTAGGTTTAATTTCCCTTTTAAAGCTGCCTAGGGTGCACTGCAGTCGCATAAGAGAAACCGCGTTTAAAATGGGTATAAGAAGCAAAAAAGTGTGGCATTGTGAAGTTTATTTGTATAGCCTTACCCATAACCCCCTTCTCCAGTTGAAACACTGTTTTCTGTGGTAATGGTGTGTCTCCACTGTTGACATTGGCAGCACCATTTTGTTTTTCTGATCCATGCTTGTGCAGATCTGTGTTTGATATTATTATCGTTTATCCAGTGTGTGTTATCAGTCAGTCTGTAGGTTTTAAACATTTATTAGTTGCCTATGGCTATTGAATTTGATTTTCTATTTTGTTGTCGATATTTAATCAATAACTTATGGTCAAGTAGATTCCAAGTCGAGGCTGTCAATGCATCATATGGGTGGCATTTCTGATATTTCATCCAGTATTTTTCCAATTCACATTGGGAGCCAAAAATACAGCTTTTCTTTGTTATTTAGTCATTTGTTTTTGTAAGGCATCACACTTGCGACTTCAAAACCTTTATATCCAAGTAATAAAACATTTTTCCCTTTATCTAACATTATGTAGTGTCCTAGTTTTGATAAAAAAAATATTCCTTTTATACTTTTAGCAGAAAGATTGTCATTGTGTTGTCATAATAATATAACACATTGATTACATACTTCATATGTTCTTTTATGTGTACAAAGGAAAAAGCTAAAATAATTCCTTGGAAAAATCAGTGTTACAGTATTTGTCAGGTGTTTATAGAACATAACATTTTGAAGTGTAAATTTGTATTAAATACATACTGGTTTAAACATTAGTAACATTTTTTTTTTTAACAGGAAAAAGATGTTGCTGTATTCATTAGTAAATTAGCAGAAAGAAAAAAAAAATCAATTACATTTTACAGTTTGTCAGTTACAATTAAGCCATTTTGAATACCTCAGAGACAGACAGTAAATCTAGCAATTCTACTTTAATTTAGTTTTTAATACTGTAAGAATTTCCACCTCTGTAAATAATTTAGTTATACTTCCTTTTATTGTTATTATTTGCTACAGAAAAAGTAAAAAATTGAAATAAATAAATAAAAATAAAATAAATCTTGGTTCAGATATAGCATACACTTTTCTGTTTACTTCTATCAATTTTAAATTGGTATCCTTTGTTGAAAAGCGTACCTAGGTGGGCTTATGAACAGCAATGCACTTCTAGAATCCGGATTGGTAGCTACACAGATATGCATTTTTTCATTACCAGCTATGTTGAGCTAGCTTGCAGTAGTGCAGTGCTGCTCTGGAGCTGACTTTATATCTGTGTTTAACCTCTTTGAAGGGTGTAAAGGAACATGAAACCAATTTTTTTTAATCAAATTTGCTTTATTCTCTTGGTGTCCTTATTGAAAAAGCAGAAATGCACAACTGAGAGCTAGCTGAACACATCTGGTGAGCCAATGACAGGAGGTATACATGTACACCCACCAATCAGCAGCTAGCGATCAGTAGCTCATTGCTGCTCTTGAGCCTAACTAGGTATGTGTTTTACCAAATGATACCAAAGGAACAAAGCAAATTTGATAACAGAAGTAAATTGGAAAGTTGTTTAAATTTGCATTGTTTCTTTCATACAAATACTGGATTACTATTGGGTGATCCTGTGAAAAATGTGAGTTGTGATAAAAGCTCTTGTCATCAATATATATGGGATCTCATATATGCCTCAGATTAGACTGGGTACCCTGTGGCTCTGATCAGTCATATGCCCATACTGGGCCACAGATCAGATGCCCATGCCCTGCAGTCCCTATCAGAACATTGCAAATCAGTTTAGTATCCATTCATTCATTTTATTGGACAGGCCATTAAAATACTGGTCTGTCCCGGTAAATACAGGACACCTGGTACTGCTTGTATTTAGAGACAAGGTGGAAACATTTTGCAAAAGGTTCAGGTTCATTCTTATCAAACTTCCATTGCACAGTCCTAAAAATGTTTCTTAAAATCAATCAACATGGAACTTAGACAATAACTCTCAATTTATGAAAAGCACCAGACTATAAAAGGCTTGTTAAACTGTAATCTTGACTGTTTTATCTGTGAGATCAGACTCAAATATTCTTCTCCACACCAAATAAATAACCTCCTAATAGTGTAGATAATAAAAGTTGTTTTCATTGTAAGCTTTCATTACACCTGGGCTATCAAAGCCATCTGTTTCATTCTGTATACTATAGAGTCGCTTTTTATGCATTTAGTTTTGAACCAGGCTATCGTTAGATGCGCCTAGGTTGGATTTCTTTAATAGTCTGTGTGAAGTGTAGTAGTTTTAGAGAGGGCTAATCTTCTATTATATTTTGGATACTATAATTACAGCTTAATGACAGAAGTTCTCCTCAAGGGCGCAATGTTGCTTTCTAACGTATTTAAATATGATGTTACTGTTTTCAACTGTGATAACTAGCAACTTACATTTTTTGTTTTTGTGTAAAATTGTTGTTTTTTTTGTTTTTTTTGGCCTCTCTAGGAAGCGTGGTCCAAAATACACCTTTTACACAAAGCAAGAGGTATTAAAGGCTTTTTTTTTAATGATTCAGACAGAGCATACACTATATATATATATATATATATATATATATATATATATATAATGTTCAAAGAGAGCACTCTCACCTCAGTTTCAATTGCCAGGGTGCCAACGGTTAAATATAAGAACAGAAGGAGGCACTCGCTGGTCTTTTAATAAGTGAATTTAATCTCTTAAGCGTGATGTTTCGGGGGGACACTTCCCTTCCCCTGTCTGAGGAAGGGGAGTGTCCCCCCGAAACGTCACGCTTAAGAGATTAAATTTACTTATTAAAAGACCAGCGAGTGCCTCCTTCTGTTCTTATATATATACAGGGAGTGCAGAATTATTAGGCAAATTAGTATTTTGACCACATCATCCTATTTATGCATGTTGTCTTACTCCAAGCTGTATAGGCTCGAAAGCCTACTACCAATTAAGCATATTAGGTGATGTGCATCTCTGTAATGAGAAGGGGTGTGGTCTAATGACATCAACACCCTATATCAGGTGTGCATAATTATTAGGCAACTTCCTTTCCTTTGGCAAAATGGGTCAAAAGAAGGACTTGACAGGCTCAGAAAAGTCAAAAATAGTGAGATATCTTGCAGAGGGAT
Organism: Bombina bombina; assembly: GCF_027579735.1. Classification (NCBI taxonomy): domain Eukaryota; kingdom Metazoa; phylum Chordata; class Amphibia; order Anura; family Bombinatoridae; genus Bombina; species Bombina bombina. The sequence continues at coordinate 925,248,137 of NC_069502.1, forward strand.
GCAGCACTCTTAAAATTGCAAAGCTTCTGAAGCGTGATCATCGAACAATCAAGCGTTTCATTCAAAATAGTCAACAGGGTCGCAAGAAGCGTGTGGTTAAACCAAGGCGCAAAATAACTGCCCATGAACTGAGAAAAGTCAAGCGTGCAGCTGCCAAGATGCCACTTGCCACCAGTTTGGCCATATTTCAGAGCTGCAACATCACTGAAGTGCCCAAAAGCACAAGGTGTGCAATACTCAGAGACATGGCAAAGGTAAGAAAGGCTGAAAGACGACCACCACTGAACAAGACACACAAGCTGAAACGTCAAGACTGGGTCAAGAAATATCTCAAAACTGATTTTTCTAAGGTTTTATGGACTGATGAAATGAGAGTGAGTCTTGATGGGCCAGATGGATGGGCCCGTGGCTGGATTGGTAAAGGGCAGAGAGCTCCAGTCCGACTCAGACGCCAGCAAGGTGGAGGTGGAGTACTGGTTTGGGCTGGTATCATCAAAGATGAGCTTGTGGGGCCTTTTCGGGTTGAGGATGGAGTCAAGCTCAACTCCCAGTCCTACTGCCAGTTTCTGGAAGACACCTTCTTCAAGCAGTGGTACAGGAAGAAGTCTGCATCCTTCAAGAAAAACATGATTTTCATGCAGGACAATGCTCCATCACACGCGTCCAAGTACTCCACAGCGTGGCTGGCAAGAAAGGGTATAAAAGAAGAAAATCTAATGACATGGCCTCCTTGTTCACTTGATCTGAACCCCATTGAGAACCTGTGGTCCATCATCAAATGTGAGATTTACAAGGAGGGAAAACAGTACACCTCTCTGAACAGTGTCTGGGAGGCTGTGGTTGCTGCTGCACGCAATGTTGATGGTGAACAGATCAAAACACTGGCAGAATCCATGGATGGCAGGCTTTTGAGTGTCCTTGCAAAGAAAGGTGGCTATATTGGTCACTGATTTGTTTTTGTTTTGTTTTTGAATGTCAGAAATGTATATTTGTGAATGTTGAGATGTTATATTGGTTTCACTGGTAAAAATAAATAATTGAAATGGGTATATATTTGTTTTTTGTTAAGTTGCCTAATAATTATGCACAGTAATAGTCACCTGCACACACAGATATCCCCCTAAAATAGCTATAACTAAAAACAAACTAAAAACTACTTCCAAAACTATTCAGCTTTGATATTAATGAGTTTTTTGGGTTCATTGAGAACATGGTTGTTGTTCAATAATAAAATTAATCCTCAAAAATACAACTTGCCTAATAATTCTGCACTCCCTGTATATATGTATACATTTTTAAAATGAACTCCTATACACAGGCTGTCTTCATTATCTTGGTATCATTTGTTGAAGAGCATACTTAGGTATGACAAGGAGACTGCACATGCCTGTAGCACTAGATGGAGTTAGTGTTTGTACAATGTGTTATATTTTTGCAAATCTGCTGCCATATAATTCTCCAGACACGTGCACCCTCCTAAGCCTACCTAGGTGTGCTCTTCAACACCACCAAGATAATGAAGAGAACAAAGTAAAATGAATGTTATTTTTTTTTTATTTATTTTTTTAAATTGTACACTCTATTTGCATGAATGAATGGAATAAATACATTGTTCAAATGGTAATATTAATCTATTACTTTGAAATAATAATATTTTTAGGTATTTATTACCATATGTGAATATGTGTACTAGGAATAATATTAATTTCATATTCTCACCTTTAATGTGTACCTAATGATCTCTTTTACCTTCTGGAGTGTATTAAATTATTTGTAAACATTTTGCACTTCAAAGACACTGTTTATACTGAAAATTTCCATACTTCATTATTAGCTATAGAAATGCTTTGTAAACAAGATACATAAGCAAAAAACAACGTCTCAGCAGGGTTGGGAGATAGATATAAAGAGAGCCCAACCTATTTTAAAATGGTTTCCTGCTGCTGCTTTAGATATAGTAAATGTTTATCTGCAACTTTCCAGAGTATCCTGTCTCTTTAAAGGGACACTGAACTTTTCTTTCGTGATTCAGATAGAGCATGCAATTTTAAGCAACTTTTTAATTTACTCCTATTATCAATTTTTCTCCATTCTCTTACTATCTTTATTTGAAAAAGAAGGCATCTAAGCTTTTTTATTAGTTCAGAACTCTGGACAGCACTTTTTTTATTGGTGGATGAATTTATCCACCAATCAGCAAGAACAACCCAGGTTGTTCACCAAAAATGGGCCGGCATCTAAACTTACATTCTTGCATTTTAAATGAAGATACCAAGAGAATGAAGAAACTTTGATAATAGGAGTAAATTAGAAAGTTGCTTAAAATGTCATGCTCTATCTGAATCACGAAAGCAAAAAATTGGGTTCAGTGTCCCTTAAGTTACAGAAAAATAGTTTATTTTATAATATTGGTGTATGTTCTCCATAAACGTTGAAATAAAGGAAACAAGATTTAGTGGATATAGTGGTTATTTGGTTTGTTTTTTCTTCTTAGCATGTGTTTGAGACATTTTTGGGGTTTTGTGAGGTAAGCATTAGATTTAGTATTTACATGTTGCTGGTCAAAGGTGAGCTTCTGTGGAATACCGCATATACTGCCGTCATGTTGTGCATTCCAAACATTGTCTCACCAGGGATCCTAAGTTTTGCAATAAACCGACAATACATTTTGTAGTCAATGGATATTTTCTATAATAACCTGGTTGCTCATTTTTTTGAGAATAAATCTTCCATATCTACAATAAAGAGATTAAAAAAGTAAACAATAAATAAATAATAATTCTATATCTGCAGAACATTTTTTTTTTTACTAATATGCCCATATTTTATTCAGCCTACATTTATTACAGAATCAGGGGCATACACATACATTATGTTGCAAAGGCCTATGCACTAGCATTCAATCACTACGCCTGCCCAGAGGTTTAGCAGTGGCTTGTATGATACACCAGCGCCAGTTGTATGAGAAGTCATAGAGCTCCATTTATATAACAGCGAATGCTGTTTCAGAGGTCCATTGTTACAGGCAGCGGTCATAAGACTGGTCCGCCACCTTTTAGGTGGTGGATTGAAATCATCCCAATCAAATCAAGATGATTGACAGCCCCTGCTAGCGTCCGATTAGCCTCCAGTAAGCAGGGGGCAGCACTGCACAAGCATTTCACTAGAAATGCTTGTGCAATGATAAATGCCGACAACGTATGCTGTCGTCATTTAGCAATGTCGAGCGGACATGATTCGCTATAGTGAATCATGTCCGCTCGACATTTAATAAATCTACCCCATAGTGTATGAATGCTGGTGCACATGGCTCTTGCAGCATATGTGCTTATGCCACTGAGCCAATAATATCTTTCACTAGAAGCATTTTTTGCTAAAGGAAGTATACTGCAAAAAGGATTCTATTGAAAACTAAAATTGGCTAATTTGCATTTCAATTTTGACTGTTATCTGCCTTTAATTATAAAGATTACAAAATGAATAATAATCAATAATTCCAGAATATACACTGCAATAATTGCATACTATGGGATCAATTTATCAAGCTATATACGGAGCTTGATGCCCTGTGTTTCTGGCGAGCCTTCAGAAGTTATGAAGCAGCGGTCTAAAGCTCCATAACCTGTCTCCCTGCTCTGAGGCGGCGGATAGAAATCAACCCGATCGGATACAATCGGGTTGATTGACACCCCCTGCTAGCGCTCGATTGATAAATGCGGTCAATGATAAATGCTGACAGCGCATTGTATCATGTCCGCTTGCACATTAGTAAATTGACCCCTATAAATCAATCCTTAAACAGAAATGCACATCATATTCTAAATCCAAAACCAAAGTTTGAACAAAGTTTTAATAAATAAATGAATAAATTAATTAATTAATTAATTAATTCAAAAAAGGTGCTGGGTACAAATAGCTGATTGGTGGCTAAATGTACCAACCAATCAGGAAGTGCTATCCAGGGTTCTGGACCGAAAATGGGACAGCTCATAAGCTTACATTACTACTTTCTAATTTACTTCTATTATCAATTTTTCTTCGTTCTCTTGGTAAAAAAAAAAAAAATCACTTTGAAAAAAAATTGGGTTCAGTATCCCTTTAAGTACACTCTTGAAACAGCTATAACTTCCACTAGATGCATGTTTGCTAATACATGTATATTGCAAACATCTTTCTTTATTAAAAAGTGAAATGCACAAGTGTGTATTCCAATTTTGGCCCTTTAGCTAACACATCATTAGTGTGTTTAATTATATTATATTTTGCATTATTTGCATTGCAGTATAGTTCATTAGATTTTACGCTCCTGTGGGAGTACGTCCCTTTAATAATACCCCACCAGTGTGTTTAATTATTTTGTATTTTGCATTATAAGCATTGCAGTATAGTTCAATAGATTTTAAGCTCCTGTGGGAGTACGTCCCTTTAATAGTACCCCACCAGTGTGTTTAATTAGATTGTACTTTGCATTATAAGCATTACAGTATAGTTCTGCTGAATATGTTGTCTGGTTTAATAAACAGTAAATTACTAGGCCTAGGGTATAGATCACAGTAATATAAGGAGGCAGTATTTGTTCTTAAAATGTCGTACATTACATGCTTGGTATGGAAATGTGAATTCAAGAGTGATAAAACAATACAATTGCTATAGAGGGAATATTTAATTATTGTTTAAGGAACCACATTAAATTGCCGTAGTAACAGCTGCATTGAACAATAGCTGCATGTCCTACATGCACTTTATTTTCATAAGGGTTTTAGCAAATGGGCCATAAAAACAATTCTTTTCTTTTACATGATGGTAAAGCAGCTGATCTCTATGTAGCGTTCATCGTTACTAATCATCTCGAAGCAGAGGCTGACGTTGTTGGAGAGGAGACGCAGGCATCACAAGCCGTTCCTTGAAGCAGATGTGTAACCTCAAGGTTACAGCCACTGAAATGATTGCTTGTCTAATCAGTCTTTCCATCCACAGATAAAATCATTACCAATTACAATAAATTAATTTAGTCTCTAAAATGCTTTAAAGGGGCAGTGTGCTCCTTATTCGAGTATATAATGCATATATGTGTGGCTAGTTTCCCGTTCTACAGTGCCAAGCAGATTTATGTTGTCTGTAATTATTTTCTGTTCATATTAGTCGACAGCTATCCACAGATTGGGCTTGATTACAAGTGGAGCGCAAAATATCGTTTTCACGGAAGCAATATTTGCACTGCACTTAGAAATAATAGTGCAAACAAATGTGTTCTGTAATTAGAAGTTAGGTGCAATATTAATGCCACCTCGCGTTTGCATTGCACAGAAGTTTTGCGCTCACAAGAGCACGCTTACATAGGGTCCAATGGGAGTCTTGTTCTGATGCCGTTACATGACACAGAACCTAAAGGCAGTGTAGGGAGTAAGTCGCGCAGCAATGGGCAGCAAATTATATATGTATATGCTTATTTACATATATATATATATATATATATATATATATATATACTCTTCTCTATTTACACTTCTTCACTGGGTAAACTTATCAACAGCTTTGGCTTCAACTATCACCTCTATGCTGATGATACCCAGATCTACCTTTCCACCCCTACACTCTCTCCTTCTGTCAATTCTCACATTAGCGACTGCTTATCTGGCATTTCCTCCTAGATGGCCTCTCACCACCTAAAACTAAACATGTCCAAGACCGAACCACTTCTAATCCCCCCCCCCCCATCTCTACTCCAGTTTCTAATTTTTCTATCACTCTTGATGGCACCACTATCTCCCCATCACCCCAAGTCTTGGAGTCACACTTGACTCAAATCTGTCCTTTATTCACCACATACAATTGCTCTCTTCATCCTGCCGCAACCACCTACGCAATATCTCCAAAATTTGTCAGTTTTGAATGATGAAATTACTACAGCTAATCCACTCCCTGGTAATATCCCGACTTGACTACTGTAATAACCTACTAACTGGCCTCCCTCTCTCCCGCCTCTCTCCCCTTCAGTCCATCCTAAATGCATCTGCCAGGCTAATCCACCTATCCCGACGCTCTGTATCTGCTGCACCTCTCTGTGAGTCCCTTCACTGGCTCCCCATTCACAGCAGAGTTAAATTCAAAATTCTCACCCTGACCTACAAAGCCCTTACCAATGCTGCCCCACCCTACCTGTCCTCACTCATCAACAAATATACTCCAGCCCACCCCTAAGATCCAACAATGACCTGCTCCTTTCGTCCTCTACCATCACCTCCTTTAATGCTAGACTACAGGACTTCTCTTGTGCAGCACCAACCCTCTGGAACGCACTTCCTCGAGCTGTCAGACTTTTCCCTAACCTCTCCTCCTTTAAACGTTCCCTAAAGACCTTTTTGATCAGGGAAGCTTATCACCCGACTCATTAACAAATGAACTTCACTTACCTAACAGTTGCCCTCATCTATCTCCTCACTAATATCATTCTCACCTCTGCAGTCCCCACCTCCTGTTCCCCATCCTCCTACCCATGTAGATTGTAAGTTCCCACGGGAATTTCTCCTATATTTGTCTGTAAAATGTTGTTTTTTATTGTATTGTTTCACCGTTGTACTTTTTTGTACCCATGGACAGCGCTGCGGAACCTGTTGGTACTTTATAAATGAATAATAATAATAATATGTTAATATGTGTATATACACTCATTAACACATAAATATATATGTAAATAAGCATATGCATATATATTTACAGGGAACACACAGTCCCCATAGACCACAATGTAAAGGCACTGTTCAGTGTTGTTTTTTATAATACCCCATTTTAACCCTTAAAACAGTTTTTTTGTTTGTTTGTTTTTTAAAAGATGCTAGTATTTTTTAATTTGTTATAGCCACTACACAATTTATTTTGGGGATAATTGGGGGACGTCTTAAAAATTAACCAGAGGTCTGACCTCTGGTTAATTTTTTGAGCGCTAATTGCTACTACAAGCTTGCGGTAGCTATGACCAGCCACCTGTAATGGCTGTTTATTTATTGCGCGCCCGTAAATGGGCAAATTAGCGCTCCACATGTAATCTGGCCCATAATCGTTCATTAAGGCATAGGGACCGATTTATTAATGTGTGGATGGACATGGTCTGCTGTAGCAAAATGCTTGTGCAATGCCACCCCCTGCACATTCGCAGCCTATCAGCCGCTAGCAGAGAGTGTCAATCAACGATGGTGGCAGACCAGTTAAGGAGCAGCGGTCTTAAGACCCCTGCTTCTTAACTCCTGTTTCCGGCGAGCCTGAAGGCTCACACGGAAACAGCTGCATTCAGGGCCCAGTATAAACATAATCTTAAAAACATTGGCACTTTAATTCATTAAACTTTACAAAGACGCTTCTTTTAAAAAAAAAAAATACTTGCCATTTAGTTACGGTAAACATACCCCGGTCCTCTGCCTGCTTCTCCTTTTGTATTGAGCATATTGATGACGAATCTGGCTTCCTCCAATAATTGCGTGCCCCCTTTGACGTCCAGCTTGTGGGACACACAATGATTGGAGGAAGCCGGATTTGTCATTGATATGCTAAATACAGAAGGAGATTACCGTAACAAAATGGTAAATATAAAAAAAAAAAAAACCTCTTTGTAAAAGTTTAATGACTTAATGTGCTCCTCTTTTTAAGATTTTTTTTTTTTTTTTAAATACTGGGCTTTTGATCATTAAACGTTATAATCACTTTAAAAAAAAAATGCACCTAGTGGCAGGGCTGCTGGAGCGCACAATGGAAACGGAGGAATAATAAAGTATAAAGAAAAAATAAATTGTGATTTCAAGAGTTTTGACGAATTTATGGAGTTATATCGATTGAGGATTAGCAACGTTGGTGAATTTACCATCACTTTAAATAATTCTTGTTTTTGTGTAAAATTGTGCTTTGTAACTGTCACGGATACCAGACCTCCAAGGCTAACTCCTACCCCCTTACTACCTCACTCCTGTTGTTTCTCAGCGTTTTTTGGGCTCCTCCAGGTCTCTGGAATCTTTTTGTTGCTTGTTTTTGTTACAAGTACTTTGTCAGAGAAGAAATGGCCTCTGACCGGAAAAACCCTCCTAGTCTGGCCGTGCTCCTGGAACTCCCGGTTGGCCGCCTCACAACGGACACCCGCCTATCCCCTCTCAGGCTGTCCGGGCTCCTGGAACTCCCGGTCGGCCACAGAACAGCAGGACACCCGCTAACTTTAACCCTTGCCGCTCCAGCGGCCCTTTGTCCCAGAGCTCCGCTCTTTTGGGTATTGGTAGCTACTAGGGAGGACAAGGGGTGGTGGAATTGCCGGAGGGAAGCTACTTTGGCAACTGGGGGTTTCGGACACCCCTACCCCCCAATATTTACCGGGCTGTAACTCCGGTCCCCAGTAACAAATCTGCTTTCAAACGACACCCTGGAAGTGCCCCCGCTCCACCGAGATCACCTCAAAACCGCAACCCCTGGGTACTGGGATTCTGTGGGACTGTGGCTACTATGGCCAGAGCCAGGGTGGGAATGACGAGAAAATTGTGGGATTGTCCAGTGTCTTGTCAAGATGAGCAGTGTGTATAAAAGGAGTGTGTGTTTTACAATAACATCAGTTCTTGTTTTCACCTGAATGCTCGTTGTCTAGTTATTTGGGTGAGCCCTGCTAAAATCACTTTTCCTCGCTACATAGCAACCTGTTGTCAGGTATAGGAAGGACTCTCTGGCAGAGCTGCCTAGTCGGGGTAGCCAGAGTCTGCCACAGGGTGGGACCCTGAATACTGGTGCTGTCGGGCATCAGGAATGGCTACAGGCTGTGGTCACTGGCCAGCTACATAGCTGCAGTCTGCAGGGAGGATGCACGACCCGTTTGGCAGAGCTACCCAGTTGGGATAGCTGGGGTATCCGTCACATTGTAACACATTGTAAAAAGGAACGCCTATAACCCAGATTTCAAAACGCTACAAATGTCCTAAACCAGCTATTTGATTTGCAGCATTTGCAGTTTACAGAATATGTTTTGAGGCTTTCTAGGGAGCGTTACAAAGCATAATTTTACACAAAAGCAAGACATCTTTAATCTCCTCGTAATTGCTGATATCTAGTTTACATATACAAAAATAACTTTATTGTCACTTTAACAAATAGAACAGAAAGCTCATTTTGCAAACAAGGCTATACAGACAGATTGCCAAGCTCAGCTACATTTCTGTAGCTTCAATTCCCAGTTTTGGCCTCTTAAAAGATGATCACATGTAACAATCATATCTAACAACGTAAAAAGGAGAGTAGAAACCTAAAATACAGGTAACTAAAAGTCTAGGCAAAAGAAAGCACAACTGTATAAAATAATAAATAAGAGACCAGGGCGAATTCTTGAAATACAGATAGATTTAATAAAGTTATACTAATTAAGTGCATACATCCAAACATACAATCACATACATACAGGGATATAGAAGATGCATAAAAATGTCGAATTGGCCGTGCAGGGGACTGGTGCACCAGTATACAAAAATAGGCAAATGTTCATCACTTTGCATGTAAAAGTAATATATAATTGTAATCCAAAGTATAGTGCGTGTCCTTAAAGATGCACGGACCAAATAGATACAGTCTTACCCCTTCGTGTCTAAATGTACATAGTAGCGTGAGGACATCAGGAGTCAAGGGGAGCTTACCCTCGCCGCGTCTTTTTCACAGGCATGTGTAAAGTGCAAACAAATAACAGTTCATTAGAATACCTGTCTTTTTCACGCGGTTGCTCTACCCTGAATTGTAGCTCCTGAGACAAATTCAGGGTAGAGCAACCGCGTGAAAAAGACAGGTATTCTAATGAACTGTTATTTGTTTGCACTTTACACATGCCTGTGAAAAAGACGCGGCGAGGGTAAGCTCCCCTTGACTCCTGATGTCCTCACGCTACTATGTACATTTAGACACGAAGGGGTAAGACTGTATCTATTTGGTCCGTGCATCTTTAAGGACACGCACTATACTTTGGATTACAATTATATATTACTTATACATGCAAAGTGATGAACATTTGCCTATTTTTGTATACTGGTGCACCAGTCCCCTGCACGGCCAATCTGACATTTTTATGCATCTTCTATATCCCTGTATGTATGTGATTGTATGTTTGGATGTATGCACTTATTTAGTGTAACTTTATTAAATCTATCTGTATTTCAAGAATTCGCCCTAGTCTCTTATTTATTATTTTATACAGTTGTGCTTTCTTTTGCCTAGACTTTTAGTTACCTGTATTTTAGGTTTCTACTCTCTTTTTTACGTTGTTAGATATCCACTTTTCTAGGATGCACCTGTATTTTTTTTATTGACTAATTAAGAGTGCTACTCACCCTGTTTTTCTTGTGATCACATGTAACAGTCCAATTTATAGGAGAGTTGAGGAAAATAACAGGATAGTTGCTTAGATCAAGTGTGACATTAGTTTGTGAAAATGCTTGCCTGGGAGATCATGTGACTCACTACACTGCGTTTCTCAGCTTTGTTTTATGTCTTTGTTCAGTTCCAGAGCTTCACAACTAAAGCATGAACCCTTTAGGAACACATGCACTGATAACTTAAAATGTGTTTGTTTGTCACATTTCTCTGCAGTTGCTAAGAGTCCAGCTGAGTTTTTTTTAGCTTCTTGACTTCTAACTAGCATATTTATCATCTTTACAGATGGTTTTGTTTCAGTAGTTGCCTGCTTGGCTTTTTTTTTTTTAATTTATAACTTTCAAACATCTAACAAAATCATTTTATAGAATCTTGTGATCTTCTTTTATATAGAACCTTGTTGCAAAACATATGTTTCTTTCATATCCGTTTACCTCAGTTTAAAGGGATTTAAATTAAAAGAACTGTCTTTCATGATTCCGATAGAGCATATGATTTTAAACAACTTTCTAATTTACTTCTATTATTTAATTTGTTTTGTTCCTTGAGTATTCTTTGTTGAAAAGGATACCTTGGTAGATTTGGAAGCTGCTGATTGGTGGGATCACATATATGCCTCATTATATTGGCTCCCCGGATGTGTTCAGCTGGCTCTTAGTAGTGCATTGCTGCTTCTTCAACAAAAAATACCAAGAGAATTAAGCAAATTAGATAATAGAAGTAAATTGGAAAGTTGTTTAAAATTGTATTCTATATCTGAATTATGAAAGAAAAAATTCAGTTTCATGTCTCTTTAACTAAAAAGAGCAGGAAAGGGCTGATCATTAGACCACAGGGCTATAGTCTGCTGGGTTTGGCCTAAATACCTTTTATCAGACAAAGCAATATTTTTCCAGTCTTTGATGGTCCAGTGCTGGTTTTTTTGTGCCCAAAGAAAATGTTCTTTCTTGTTCTTCTCTGAAAACAATAGCACCCGACGTGGCTGCCGGCTGTTGTAGCCCATCTCCGACAAGGCGTGCCTAGAGTTGAGTTGCGATGTGTTTTTCTCAGTACCAAGGTTGTAGTCTGATGTGATTTACGAAATTGTGACCGGTCTGTTTGCTTGCACAATTCTAGTCATTCTCCTGACCTATTTCATCAACAAGCGTTTTTCTACCACAGGACTGCCGCTGACTGGATGTTTTTTGTTCATTGCACCATTCATGATATACCCTTGAAACTGTGGTACGTGAAAAGTACAGGAATACTGCAGTTGTCCAGCCCATCTTGCACTTTCTATCACTGCCCTTCCCCATTATCGCTGCGGGTTGTATGCTTAACTGATAGTAGGAAGATTTTTCTGCTGTATTTATACTAAAACTGTGGCAACGTAGTGGAACGGTCCATTTTTGTGCACACCAGGGCTGTACCTAATAAAGTGGCTGCACAGTGTATTTTATTAGTAATTTTGGCTAAAATTTGATTTTATTCACACTTACTTTTGAGATATAGCTTATGTCTTGTTTTGGCACCAAACCGGACCAACCTCAAGACTAAAATTTAGCCTAGCTGACTTGTATAGCCTCTCAAAGTGATTTGATTTATACTAGAGGGAGCCTAGAACTTTTTTTCCCACTTTACAATAAAAAAGGTATATCTATTCAGTCAGGAAACTTACATTTTCCAAAGAAAAACTCGAAAATACTGCACACTTTTAGTTGCCACAAAGGGGTGACAAAATACTACTTTTCTTCAAGTCTGAATTTAAAGTGAATGTAAATTTTGATGCTAAAGTGCCCGGTTTTTAAAAATTTGATTAAAAACAGGGGCACTTTAATTAATCAAAATTTACATTTCATTCCTGTTGTGAAAAAAACTCATCTTTTAATCTTCACAGCAGCTCCAGCTTCCTCCACCCGTTGCAAAGCCTCTTCCTGGGTCTAAAATGAGGAATCCGGCTTCCTCCCATCACAGCGTTGAATCAGACACTGATTCCCCCGGGGGGGGGGGGGGAGCTGTGATTGGAGGATGACCTATCCATCATTTCTGACATCAGAAATGGCTTGCGACGACCCGAGGAAGCTGGAGCTGCTGTGAAGATTAAAAGGTAAGTATTTTTTCACAACGAGTGAAATGTAAATTTTGATGAATTAAAGTGCCCCTGTTTTTAATCAAATTTTTAAAAACCGGGCACTTAAGCATCAAAATTTACATTCACTTTAAGCCTAAAACTAGATTATATATTTTTGACTGTTAATTTATGCTTAGATTTAAAAACAATTTAGGAACATATAGCACGTGTTTTAACAGAATGAAATATATGTAAATATATTCAGTGAGAAAACAATACATTTGGACTTATATTATTCTTTATGAAGCATAAGAGTCAGAATATTCCTTAATGTTTTACATACTTTTTTTTCTTTTAATTTATTAAGTTTTGAAAAGTGTTACTTTTTAATGCCAAGAGATAGGAAAATATAAGTCGAACATACAGCAAAATGCTGCACCAATCTTTTCACAGAGGTAGATTGATATTGTTCTCTATCAATCTCTCTATCTCTCTTTCTCTCTCTCTCTCTCTCTGTATATATATATATATATATATATATATATAAATATACGTATCTATCTATCTATCTATATATAAATCTATATATATATACATAAAGTCCAAAAAAGCGCATACTTACCGTCAGTTCATTCACCAGGGTTGAGGCAAATAAATTGGGTAAAATCCACAACAGGCATGCACTCTAATAGGAAATTTTCAAGTTATTTTGCACATATATCAAACATGTGACATTTCAGGGATCTCACCCCTTCATCAGACGTCACGTTTGATATGCGTGCAAAATAAAGCACATTTGAAAATTTCCAATGAGTGCATGTCTGTCGTGGAATATATATATATGTGTAAATGTTCGCTTTTTCTGATCCCACCCATCTTCTGCCCACACCACGCCCACTACCCTGTTTTTGCATATGTTTAGCCATTGTGAAACATCTTATTGTGCAGTAATTTTTAATATTTTTTTTATTTTAAACCATAACAAATGAAGTCTTTTTAATTCAAGTATTAAACATATATACAGTTGATAGCCATTTGTCACAGTTTATAGATAGCATGTATCGCCCTCTCACGTGATGCAAAGTTGCATAAACGCGGGCAAGTTCAATCTAAGGCAGCAGGGACATTAAACAAAACTTTTTTTTGTTTTGCATTCAGCTGCTTACGTGGGTACATTATCCCTTTAAGGAAGTTAAAGGGCCATAATACCCAAATGTTTAAACACTTGAAACTGATGCAGCATAGCTGTAAAAAGCTGACTAGAAAATATCACCTGAACATCTCTATGTAAAAAAGAAAGATATTTTACCTCAAAAGTTCCTCAGTAGCCACCTCCCATTGTAAATGATTTCTAAGCAGCATTTTAGTGTGTCTGTCCTGGGACATCTTAGGGGATGAGCCTCGTGCACTCTCATATTATTTCCCTATTCAGCTTACTATGAAATCTCATTAGAGTTAAGTCAAATCTCATGAGATCACAGTAAAAGAGTTCATGACCTCAGCACTGCTGATGCTGATTGGCTGGTGTTCATTTCTTCATTTTTTTTTTTTTACCTGCAGCTGGGAACAGCTGAGTATAACTTTTTGCACAGAACTTACTCTGCTGAGCTGAGGAGATTGTGAGGTAAAATATCTTCCTTTTTTACATAGAGATGCTCAGGTGATATTTTCCTGTCAGCTTTTTACAGTTATACTGCATCAATTTCAAGTGATTTAGCATATGAGTATTATGTCCCTTTAAATGAAAAATTACAGGCTATAGGAAGTGTCTAGAGGCTGTTATTTCTGCTAAAGGAGGCTCTACTAAATATTGATGCAATATTTCTGTTGGGATACCCAAATTTATGCACCTGTCTAATTTCGTTTTGATGCATATTGTATATTTTCTGTCACTCCAATAAACCTCATTTCACTATTGAAATATTACTGTGTCCTTCAGTTATTTGATAGATCAAAATTAAATTGCTGATCCAAACACCCAATTATTTATAAATAAAAATCATGGAAATTGTCAGGGGTGCCTAAACTTTTGCATACAACTGTGTGTATATATATATATATATATATATATATATATATATATATATATATATATATATACACATATACACACACATATATATATATATATATATATATATATATATATATATATATATATATATATATATATATATATATATATATATACTGTGTATATATATATATATATATATATATATATATATATATTATATCTCTATATATACACACACACACATATATATATATATATAGAAAATAAATCAATGTAATAATAGAAGTAAATTGGAAACTTTTTTTTTTTACATTGCATGCTTTATCTGAATCTTGAAAATGTAAATATGACGTTACTGTCCCTTTAAGTCTACACTGGCCTTTTAAGACATTAGATTATTTTTTTTTTTTTTACTTTATTTATAAGTTCTTTTGGTAACATTTGCAACTTTTAGAGAATATGTCATCTTAAATTCCGGACTATTTTTTTCTTCTCAAGATTATTGTTGGTACAAGCACTTCTCAACTGGTACAGCAGTAGCGCATGATCGTTTGATCTTAGGAAGTAAAGCTGGTGTTACTAATACAGCAAACATTCTGTCATACTGGTTTCCAGTGCTTTAGAATGTTCAAATGGTAAAATTAAGCTGGGTGACTGCAGGGTTTAATCCCTGAACCACTGATTCCTTGTTTGAATGTCTTCAAAAGTTGCTGGTATATTGTCTGGTACTTTATAAATAAGTAGTCATATAGTAATAATAATTTTATTTGCACATTATATCCAGTGTAATGCCCTTAAATGGACAGTCTACAGTGTACACCATAATCCCTTTATTACCCATTCCCCAGTTTTGCGTAAACCAACACAGTTATATTAATACACTTTTTACCTCTGTGATTACCTTGTATCTAAGCATCTTCAGACAGCCCCCTGATCACATGACTGTGACTATTTAAAATCTATTGAGTTGCATTTAGTACTGTGTTGTGCTAACCCTTAAATAACGCCTTGGGCGTGAACACAATGTTATCTATATGGCCCACATGAACTATCAGTCGCCTGCTGTGAAAAGCAAATACAAAAGCATGTGATTAAGAGGCTGTAATGGCTTAGAAACAGGCATCAATTTAGAGGTTTAAATGTTATAAATTATATTAATATAACAATGTTGATTGTGTCACGCAGGGGAATGGGTAGTTAAGTCGTTATCTATCTTTTTAAACAATAACAATTTTTGTGTTGACTGTCCCTTTAAATATTAATTATTTAAAGGTACCTAAATGTCACTACATTTATAATCACATTTTGAATATGGATGTGAATTTAAACCTAACCAGGGTGCTTGGTGTGCGTAGAGGGCCTAATAGGTGTTGAACTTGCATACAAATTTAAATATACTGTACTTGTATATGTTGAGGTATGTATGTTATGCGTAGAAATACATAGTATGTAAAAGAGTGCACGTGAAAATATGCATAGACACTAGTGCCTGCAATTTATGGCCTCAGTCAGCATCATGATTATCATGTGATCAGCTTTCTGTTTCATTATTGGTCTCCTTGGCCATGAACAGTGTGGTGAGTGTATACTTTATACTCATGTTACAAGCGCAAGTGCTTGTTTAACAAATGGCAAAGGTGGACTGGGACTTCACAGCCGCCCAGCTGACTGATGGCCACATGTAAGCAGGAACAGGTTCCCCAGGACGATCAGGACACGGTCTAATCCAATAATCAAGCCAACCAACAAGCAAGTGTGTAATTAAAAGCTACTACTATAGCAAGTCAGTGATGTCAGTCTTAAAGGGATACTAAACACACATTTTTTCTTTCATGATTCAGATAGAGCATGCACATGCAATTTTAAACAACTTTCCAGGGTGCTGAACAAAAAATGGGCCGGTTCCTTAGCTTAGATTCCTGCATTTTCAAATAAAGATAGCAAGAGAATGAAGAAAAATTGATAATAGGAGTAAATTAGAAAGCTGTTTAAAATTACATGCTCTATTTGAATCATGAAAGAAAAGAAAAAAATGTGTTTAGTGTCCCTTTAAACTTTATTAACAAAAAATGTAACATAATGCAGATCACCAAAAGAACAAAAAATATCTTGGAGAAAAAGAAAAAAAAATCCATCTCCTTTCACCCAATCATATTCTGTTTAAGTTAAGCGCACACATTCATCATTACAACCAGAATGGAAAAATAAAAAATAACCTTTAATCTTCCTGATAGATCTGACCTTTTCTTAGAGTTCCCAGGTATTAAGAACTTTATGATTGCCGCTAGTTATAAATGCAGTGGCACTGGAAAGTATTGATTGCATTTATAGATTTAACTTCACATTCCTTATGTCGCATTTGACGCTCTCCGGTGTCAGGTGAGGTTTTTTAATGTCCACTACCTCTTAATGGTTCTTTTTTTTTTATTAAGACAAAATCACATTGCTGTTCTTCATTGTGTATTGAGAAAGAATCAGCTTTACCATAGAGATTAACAGCAAAAACAAAGCATCGAAAATATGAAAGGCTTTTACATTTTAAACACGTCTAGATCTCAATCAAGTTGTAAACTTATATCAAAAACATTTCATTATAGTTTATCAATAATTTTGTTGTTATTATTAGTTGTTATGTTTACAGTTGGAACAATCTACAGTTGTAGATTGATGGACAGACAGACAGTCAGGTAGATAGATTACATTCAGTTGATATAACTCTATTATGTATAGCTATATAAAGGGAGATTTATGGAACTGTGAATGACCCTTGCAGTGCGAGCTTGCTTATGTGAACCTGCAACTGTGATTTAAAGGGACATGATTCAGATAGAGTTTTCTAATTTGGTTCAATTATCAAATTTGCTTCATTCTCTTGGTATCCTTTGTTGATGGAGCAACTGATCAGATGAGAAGAGGCATATATGTGCAGCCACCAATCAGCAGGCAGTAGTGCATTGCTGGTCCTGAGCCTATCTAGGCATTATTTCCAACAAAGGATACCAAAAGAACAAATCATATTAGATCGTAGAAGTAAATTGGAGTGTTGTTTA
Organism: Bombina bombina; assembly: GCF_027579735.1. Taxonomy (NCBI): domain Eukaryota; kingdom Metazoa; phylum Chordata; class Amphibia; order Anura; family Bombinatoridae; genus Bombina; species Bombina bombina. Next base: position 925,265,634 of record NC_069502.1, read on the forward strand.
AAATTGCATGCTCTATCTGAATCGTGAAATAATTCCCTGCCTGTGAACCTTGTCTGTCCAGGGAAATTATACATCTTACCCCTAGACAGAGTGAGAAAAAGACAGGCAGTTAGATAAATAGATAGATTGATAGATAGCATATACAGGGAGTGCAGAATTATTAGGCAAGTTGTATTTTTGAGGATTAATTTTATTATTGAACAACAACCATGTTCTCAATGAACCCAAAAAACTCATTAATCTCAAAGCTGAATAGTTTTGGAAGTAGTTTTTAGTTTGTTTTTAGTTATAGCTATTTTAGGGGGATATCTGTGTGTGCAGGTGACTATTACTGTGCATAATTATTAGGCAACTTAACAAAAAACAAATATATACCCATTTCAATTATTTATTTTTACCAGTGAAACCAATATAACATCTCAACATTCACAAATATATATTTCTGACATTCAAAAACAAAACAAAAACAAATCAGTGACCAATATAGCCACGTTTCTTTGCAAGGACACTCAAAAGCCTGCCATCCATGGATTCTGTCAGTGTTTTGATCTGTTCACCATCAACATTGCGTGCAGCAGCAACCACGGCCTCCCAGACACTGTTCAGAGAGGTGTACTGTTTTCCCTCCTTGTAAATCTCACATTTGATGATGGACAACAGGTTCTCAATGGGGTTCAGATCAGGTGAACAAGGAGGCCATGTCATTAGATTTTCTTCTTTTATACCCTTTCTTGCCAGCCACACTGTGGAGTACTTGGACGCGTGTGATGGAGCATTGTCCTGCATGAAAATCATGTTTTTCTTGAAGGATGCAGACTTCTTCCTGTACCACTGCTTGAAGAAGGTGTCTTCCAGAAACTGGCAGTAGGACTGGGAGTTGAGCTTGACTCCATCCTCGACCCGAAAAGGCCCCACAAGCTCATCTTTGATGATACCAGCCCAAACCAGTACTCCACCTCCACCTTGCTGGCGTCTGAGTCGGACTGGAGCTCTCTGCCCTTTACCAATCCAGCCACGGGCCCATCCATCTGGCCCATCAAGACTCACTCTCATTTCATCAGTCCATAAAACCTTAGAAAAATCAGTCTTGAGATATTTCTTGGCCCAGTCTTGACGTTTCAGCTTGTGTGTCTTGTTCAGTGGTGGTCGTCTTTCAGCCTTTCTTACCTTGGCCATGTCTCTGAGTATTGCACACCTTGTGCTTTTGGGCACTCCAGTGATGAAATATGGCCAAACTGGTGGCAAGTGGCATCTTGGCAGCTGCACGCTTGACTTTTCTCAGTTCATGGGCAGTTATTTTGCACCTTGGTTTTTCCACACGCTTCTTGCGACCGTGTTGACTATTTTGAATGAAACGCTTGATTGTTCGATGATCACGCTTCAGAAGCTTTGCAATTTTAAGAGTGCTGCATCCCTCTGCAAGATATCTCACTATTTTTGACTTTTCTGAGCCTGTCAAGTCCTTCTTTTGACCCATTTTGCCAAAGGAAAGGAAGTTGCCTAATAATTATGCACACCTGATATAGGGTGTTGATGTCATTAGACCACACCCCTTCTCATTACAGAGATGCACATCACCTAATATGCTTAATTGGTAGTAGGCTTTCGAGCCTATACAGCTTGGAGTAAGACAACATGCATAAAGAGGATGATGTGGTCAAAATACTCATTTGCCTAATAATTCTGCACTCCCTGTAGAGATAGATAGCAAATGTATAGAGATCGATAGATAGATAGATAGATAGATAGATAGATAGATAGATAGATAGATAGATAGTTGGGAGGATGAAACAATAGCTGGATATGTGAATAAATAGAACATACACATATATTCAGCTAGATTCATTATATCAGCAGGAACTAGAGGTAAGCTTTTTATCTTTTACCAGCATCATGTATACAATGCACTGCGTGTTTCCTTGCTTTAGCACCTGAAAAAGAACTGACCTTACATTCACGTGCATTACTCTTTTCCTATGAATTAGAAGTAATAAGTAATAGAACGGTGGTAATCAGATATTTTCAAAAGCAATGCACAGTGATAAAAACAATACTGAATGTTTGTACCGGCCCCATAAAGATAGTATGGCGCCGATTTATTAAAGTGCACATGGACAAGTAAACTTCAGCACTTCGGATATGCAATTGCGTTAACTTCTCCCTATATGCTTCAATGGAGAATGCTGAAAAAAATAAAAAAATAACACTTATCACTTGCATGCTAAACTGACAGGTATTAGACCAACTGCGCTAAACCCAAAGTAGTTATGCAAATGTTACATTCCAATGTTCTTCACATAGAAAAAAAAATTGTTTTTGTTTTTAAGTATATATATATTTATATTTATTTATTTAACTATATACAACTATATATCTATACCTATATATCTATATGAATATATACAGATATATATATATATAAAGGCTGCTGCTCCATAACCTGTCTGCCTGCTCTGAGCAGGCGGACAGACATCCCTGGAATTCAACCAGATCGAGTACGATCGGGTTGATTGACACCCCTGCTGGTGGCTGATTGGCCGCGAGTCTGCAGGGGGCGGCGTTGCACCAGCAGCTGTTGTGAGCTGCTGGTGCAATTCTGAATACGGAGGGCGTATTGCTCTCCGTATTCAGCGGATCAGGTCCGCCAGACTGTGTTAAACAGAGGCCTTAGTCTTTACAATCCTTTTGCTTTCTACAACTGATTTTATATTATGTCTTTTTAAAATAAATGTTAATTGGCCATTTAATTTTCAAATGTCATGGCTCACTGCATTACATTGCAAATACGCAAAAAGGTTTTCAAGACCTATATCCCTAGATTGTAAAACAATGCAAATATTTCCGTTTTAAAGGTTTTTAAAGCATATATTATTTTATCTGCAGATATTTTATAATACCATTAATGGTACAATAGTCATGCTGAGATTGTAATACATATTTAATTTTAAAGTGAAAGCAAATGCTAGCATTTTACAAACGCTAGGATTTACTTTTGAAACAAATAAAGGGCACTTTCATTCATGAAGTATAAGATACTTCATGTACAAAGCTCCTTTATTTGATTAAATTGATCACCGCTCTTAGCTCCTACAGCAGCCCACGGCATTGGGCTTTAAAGCCTTTATGACGGAATACAACGTCATCGCAAACGGCTTGCAGGATTTGATAGTGGTCTGGAGGGCCTTCCTAGCATCTTAGCGACACCATCCAGACCCTATCCCATAATTGAAATCTCGCGATCTTTTGCACGACCGCGTGATTTCAATTTGTCTACATCGGAACACTGTTTTGATGTAGACTTTTTAGCCCGGTCATGAAAGGGTTAAGTAGTGAAAAAAAACTTTGCACTATACCGTACTTTCATTATGTATTTTGTCCTCTTTTTCTATTATTTAAACCTGTAAATTATAGACTTTCCAATCATTGTTAAGAGTGGAATTACAGACTCCAGACTAGGCAAGAGAGAAAATTCAGATTCAGCATTTATTTTGCACATAAAACAGCCGAATGTCGCTGCCTGCAACCATATTCAGCATTTGTTTAGCAAAAGAATGACGAATCTAAACTTTTTCCCATGCCTACTCTAGACTGCTTTATTAAACTTACTTGGTCGCTCAAGCCAAAAGCTCATTTAGCTAGGTTACAACATGGCAGCGCTCATTGCTCTTTGTTCATTAAAACGTTACACTTATTTTTAATTATTAAAAAACAAATAATATTTTTTTTTAAATATTATTTTCAGGCTAATCTTTGCTTTGAATATATAATTCTGTCTAAGATTTTTTTAATGTCCCTTTAACTGCTGATGTATAAAATTGATATAATTACCAATTTATGCCATTAGGACATTCCATGATGTCCTATCAGCGGTGGGCTTTAACGCCGCTAGCACGGCATGGAACGGCCTGCCATTTATGGCATTCGGAAGCCTCCCTCCTTTTAGGCAAAGGCAGTCACGCATGATCTGATCACAGCCTTGAAATCACGTAATCACATTGACAATCGCTTTATTTAATTCCTCAAGCAAGTGTTGACATCGGAACTTAGCCTCGGCATGAAGGGGTTAAGGAATGACTTTAGCGTTGCTTTTAAAATAATAAATATCTCCCTCTTGGATATTTTACTACTGTATCGTATGCAATTTTTTAAGCCACCCGCTCAAATAGTCTTTGTTTTTTAGAGCAAATCAATCCAAAAAAAATAGTCTTTTTATTTACATTGTCCAAAATGACTAATGATCCGCATTTAATATGAGTAAATACAATCCATATGTCATGCCTAATACTTTTATATTGCTCTCGTCCCAGCAGCGCTTCCATGACCTTAAACTAAAACTTATATATGATAATAAGATTTGTTATCTGTGTTGGTTGTTGTCGCTTTAAATTTACATTTCTATAGGGTAGAGTTCTGTAGACAGGTGCGCTAGCTGTCTACGTACCCAAGGCCAATCCGTCATTCCGTATTTAATATGTATTGCTTTATAGCTTTGCCAGTTTGTGCGGCATAGGACACATCAGAATGTTACAAGCACAATCGATCACTGCCACGAGCACTATCCAATCTAATATTTGTAGGTTTAGCTCAGGATGATAAATGTGGGATGATATTTTTAAGTTTTAGTCCATTCTGAAGAGAAAGGGAAAAAAAAAAATAAGGGCAAATTGATCAACAGGTATTCGCATTGCTTCAGCTCAGACATTTTCCATACAATTTCTGGAGTCATTTAAAGTTTAGATTATTATCTTCTTGCTAAAGCTGAGCAGCAAAGCACGTTCTATTTTTGTCTGTCTTTCAGTAATAAGGCAATTATTAAATGTCATAATAGTTCTACATGGGAGCTGTACAAATTATCGAGGGCCTTGGTTCCTTTTTATTCTCAAACTAAAGCAAAATATGCTAGGTTCTTTTTTTTTAAATAGGTAACAAGGCATAGTCCTAGGGCTAAGGTAGATAGGAGGACAATAGTATTAAGGATCTCTTTCTTAAAGGGACATTGCACACTAGATTTTTCTTTGCATAAATGTTTTGTAGATTATCCATTTATATAGCCCATCGGGTAGTGTTTTTGTAACAATGTATAATTTTGTTTATTTTTTTAATATCATTAACCAAGCCCCACAGTGCCAGATGTATACTGATATCTACAGATTCCTGCTGGCTCCTGTTTATGGTATTTTTTTCCCATATGCAGGCAAGAGGGGATGCTCTTCTTGTTTTCCCAGCCTCTTTCACTGGGTGTCCCAGCCTAACCTCATCAACAGTGCTAAACTGGGAGATTCTAAGTAAGTTTTTAAAAGGTTTTTTTACTGGATTTTTAGATCAGTGTCTGTGCATATTCAACTTTACAGTAGTGTCTATTACATGCATTTAAAATAAAATTGGTGTATACTGTCCCTTTAAAGTAAAAAATAACACCGGTAATTACATTTTTATGGTTCAGATAGAGCATGTCATTTTTAAGTCTTTTTCAATTTACTTGTTATTAGTTCTCTTGCTATCCTTTGTTGAAAGCATACTTATGTAGGCTTAGGGACAGAAATGCATTACTGGGAGCTGGCTGATGATTGGTGGCTACACAGAGATGCCTCTTGACACTGACTCACCAGATATGTTCAGGTATGTGTCAGTAGTGCATTAATGCTCTGGAGATAACTTCAGCTTTATGTTTAACCCCTTTTGCATGGGCGAAACAGGCATTTATATGTAAGCAATAGTGCAAGAATAAAATGCTAACACATTTGAGTATTATCTTCTTTCACTTTTATGTCCCTTTAATGAAGTTAAATGGATAAATAGGTTGTTTACTCTGATTGATCGTCTTAAAGTTTATGTAAATGTAGGATTGATCATCTTAAAGGGACAAGCAACTGATTAGATTTAATTGTATTCAAAGCTCCTGCAGGAACATAATTTGAAATGTGTAGTGTTTCTACTCCTCTCACCCACAGGAGGTTTATTTCTGCTGTTACCTCTTCTTTATATAACTTTTCTATTTCCAATACTGCAGTATGCACATGAACCACCCCAGTTCAGCCCACTAGCAGAGGTAACTCATTTTACAAAAAGGAAAATAATATGCTTTGAATTTAGTAATATAAATACAAATTTCATAGCATTTTTTGCATGTAGTTTTTTTTACAATTTCTAATTTGCACTTTAAAGGGATATGAAACACTATTTTTTCATGATTCCGATAGAGCATGCAATGTTAAGCAACTTTCTAATTTACGTCTCTTATAATTTTTTCTTCATTTGCTTGGTATCTTTATTTGAAAAATCAAGAATGTAAGCTTAGGAGCTGGCCTATTTTTTGTTCAGCACCCTGGGTAGCGCTTGCTGAAGACTGGAATGAGAAATCGTATATAAAATTGGGTGCTTTTCAGTTCCTGTTAGATATGGAAGTGCTGAACACTGTTATATTCCACACAGCCATTGGCTGCACACTACAGTGACCTATTTATAACTGTCCCTGATTGGCCACAGCAGAGATGGTTACCTAAGTTACAACATGGCAGCTCCCATTGTTTTATAGACACTAAAACTTTACACTTATTTTGTCAGCTAAATAAACTTTAAAAAATACATCTACATGCTATTCTCAGCCATTTCTTTGAAGGTATCATCCTATCTAGCATTTGTTTAGTGTTTAATGTCCCTTTAACATTGAGTGAACTAGTAACTTTTTTCTTTCCTGACTAGTATTTTTTTCCCCTGCCTTGTAAACTACAGCAATAGTTTTCCACCCTTATGGAATAACACATATTTATGAAATTAAAGGGATATGAAACCCCTTTTTTACTGGATTCAGAAAGAACATACAATTTTAAACAACTTTCCAATTTACTTCTATTATTTCATTTGCTTAGTTTTCTTAGTATTTTTTGTTAGAAAGCATACCTAGGTATTCTTATGAGCTGAGTGCTAGCAGCTGATTGGTGGCTGCACAAATATGCCAATTATCATTGGCTTTCTGATACCAAGAGAATAAAGCAAAATTTATAATAGGAGTAAACTGTAAAGTTGTTTTAAATGTTTGTTCTATCTGAATAATGGAAGACAAATGTTGGGCTTCATATACTTTTAAATATTATGACAAAAAATATTATTGTGAATAGCAAGGAATGTGGCACTTCTGCTTAATATATTAAAGATTGGATTTCTTGAATATGAATCTTCTTTTATGCTTTTCATGTCTAACATCTGTGGTAGCAACTTGTGGTCATGGGCAAGTTGCTTTGGCGTGTAAAATACTAAGCTGTCTAATTCCTAGAAACACCATCCAGTGTTGAAAGATATTTTTTCTATTTACATTTGATGAGATGTAATAGAACCAGTCTTTTAAGGTTTGAGATGTAATTCTAGATATAAATGCAATAGCGTTGTTTTTTTTGTTTAAAGAGATGCAGAATTTATCATGTCTTAAAGGGACAGTATACATCAATTTTAAATGTAATTGAATGTAATAGACACTACTATAAAAAATAATATGCACAGATACTGATATAAAAATCCAGTATAAAACCTTTTAATAACTTACTTAGAAACTCCCAATTTAGCACTGTTGGTGAGATTAGGCTAGGACACCCACTGAAAGAAGCTGAGAGCAAACCCTCCACTGCATATGAAAAGGTCCATTATACAAACAGAAGCAGTCTGAAGTCTGTATACATCTGTATACATCTAAAACTTTGGGGCTTGGTTAAGAGTCTGAAAATCAGCACAATGTTTTTTTTTTTTTTAAAAAAGGTAAAACTATACATTTTTACAAAAACACTCCCAGCTGGGCTATGTAAATGGATCATCTACAAAACATTTATGCAAACAAAAATCTAGTGTACAATATCCCTTTAAATGTATATGAAAGAGAAAAAAAATATGTTATTGCAGAGTTTGTCCTTAGAAAGAAATATTGTCAAATACCTTTAAATATCATTTTTTCCATTGTTTCGCTGCAATCATGAAGAATTGCTATCTGTGTCGAATCACGGTGGGCTACCTGGGTTGCTGTGCCATGCTTTCTTACGGGTACCACACAAGCACAATGTATTCCCATAATCATCAAGCATGCACATGGCAGTGACGTAATCATCTATGTCACAGTCACTTCAATAGATACAGCACCCACATTAGATGAAGACAGCAGCCATAGCTAAATTCACATCCCCAATCTGCAGCATCCTTGGTAAGTATCAGAGTCTCATCCCCAGGGATGCTCTCAGGGGTTGACAGAGTTAACTGGCTTCAGGGGCTTGTTTAGAAAGCAGAGTAAGTGTGCTTTGGGGAGCATGTTACTCGGCTCTGTATATTGCTGTGTAGGTACAACATTAATGAAACAGTTATCACTTTCTCTGTCCCTGTTGGTGCAGCTTTACATGCACAGAATATGGATGTGTTGAAAGAGTGTGGGAAATCAGATGCAACTTGTTTATATGTGTGTGCCTGTGTGTGCATGTGGGTGATTGATGGTGCCTGCGTATATGTGCTTGTGTGTTGCATGTGCCTAGCCGTTGGTGTCTGATGACACATGTGCTTGTCTGATGTTGCATGTTGATGTCTGTGTGTGTCTGTTTTTGTGAAACTGGATGTCTGTGGTGCATTTCTGTGTGCATGTGGTTGCCTGTGAATCTGTGGTCTTTCAGGTACCCTATTTACATAGGCTTATGAGCAACAAGCTGGTATTTTTTGTTTAAATGGGAACTTCAATAGCTTCTGCTGTTGGAAGACATTTTGAATATGTGTCTGTGTCCATGTGTGTTTGTGTGCGTGTCTGTGTGAGTGTTTCTGTGTTTGTGTATTTGTGTTACTAACTTTACAACAGCAGTTTCACTATACTCAAGAATAAAGTTGCCATGTATCTTAGTTACTTGGCGAAAAACTGCAATGCTCAAAAGGTGGTTGGGGCCCTATGAATGGTTTAGTAAGGGGCTCCAAAATTTCTAGTGGCAGCCCTGCTCATTCCTTAGATAAACTCACTAATTGTTATGTATATGAATTGAACACAACTTGGAAATGTGGTCAGATGACTGCAAGGTAATATTCTGCGCATACATATGTCTGAGTCCTCTGTGCGATCGGAAACGCACACAGGGTTGATAATGCTGCAATTGGCTACATTTTTTTTGTCAAAGCCACAACTAGTTTTAAGGGCTGGCTTTAAAAGGACACTAAATGCTAAATGCATTTTGTGCACTTCCACCTAATCATGGGTGCTGCCATTATGGAACCTAGGTTACACTGCAGGTATCCGAAGGAGAGTTACTGCACATGTGCAATCTGGCCAGCAGTAGTGAAAGCTAGATTTCAACATGGCAGCACCCAATGATAGAGGGAGGTGGAGAATAACCTCAATACAATGTTTATAAAATGTGTTTAATGTCCCTTTAATGATGTCACAAAGGAAAATACAAAAGTAGATTAAATGAAAGAAGATTAAACAAGTGTTGTGTTAGAGAAAAATATTTAAGATTTGATTGCTACATTTTATAACCCTTTAAATATGAGAATATAATTGCAATTACATACAATTGGCAAGATTTATTTGGGGAATTTTAAAAGCATAATACAAATCAGATTACATTGCTCTCAGCGTACATTTTCTTATAAATCGCCTGTGTTTTCGTATGCAGGTGTTTTTCCATTAGGGTAATAAGACACAATCTCAACACCTTTTAGTTTTCAAGAAAAAACAGTGAGAACTGCAGGGGAAAATGTTTACAGAATATGCCAGGCCTGGAGGAGAAATTTCAGATACGTCCATTTAACTCCCTGTTCAGTCCCCTAGCAGGGGTGGGGAAACAAAAAGCAAAAGCTTTGAATTCCTTAATATAAATAATATGAATTTCATAGCATTTTTGTTCATGTGCAGTTTTGTATGAACTGCATAAAACTTGCCCTTTTATTCAAGATTCAGTAAAAGGTGTTTAAAGTTTAATTTAAAGAGTCATTGACTGGCATATAAAGAAGCAAAATTTAAATGTGTAAAAAATTATGTTAAATGGGTTATATTTAAAGGGACATTCAAAAGCATTTTATTATTGCACTATTGCTTGCACATAATTGTGTTTAACCCTTGCAAATGGGGTAAGCACATATTTAAAGTCAGCTCCAGACTAGCAATGCAGCACTGTGAGATAGTTTAACACCCAAGGTTAATCAGTGACAAAAGGTATATGTGTGTAGCCACCAATCAGCAATCGCTATCCAGGGTGCTGAACCAAAATTGGGCCTGCTCCTAATCTTTCATTCCTGCTTTTTTAAATAAAGAAACCAAGAGAATGAAGAAAAATTGATAATAGGAGTAAATTAGAAAGTTGCATAAAATTGCATGCTCTATCCGAATCATAAAAAAATGGGTTTAGTATCCCTTTAAGTGTCTTTCTTTTTCAAGATATGACGAGTCCACGGATTTCATCCTTGCTTGTGGGATTTAACCTCCTGCTAGCAGGAAGTGGCAAAGAGCACCACAGCAGAGCTGTATATATAGCTCCTCCCTTCCCTCCACCTCCAGTCATTATCTTTGCCTATGTTAGTGATAGGAAGAGGTAAAGTGAAGGGCTGTGGCTTCCTCATGGGCATTTAAAAACGATGCTTCTGTTGAACAGATTTGCAAGGCTGCAACTTGGTCGTCTCTTCATACTTTTTCCAAATTTTACAATTTGATACTTTTGCTTCTTCTGAGGCTGGTTTTGGGAGAAAGGTTCTTCAAGCAGTGGTGCCTTCCGTTTAGGTTCCTGTCTTGTCCCTCCCTTTTCATCCGTGTCCTGTAGCTTTGGTATTGTATCCCACAAGTAAGGATGAAATCCGTGGACTCGTCATATCTTGTAAAAGAAAAGGAAATGTATGCTTACCTGATAAATTTATTTCTTTTACGATATGACGAGTCCACTACCCTCCCTGTCATTTTAAGACTGGTATATATTATTTATTTTTTATAACTTCAGTCACCTCTGCACCTTTGGCTTTTCCTTTCTCTTCCTAACTTCGTTTGAATGACTGGAGGTGGAGGGAAGGGAGGAGCTATATATACAGCTCTGCTGTGGTGCTCTTTGCCACTTCCTGCTAGCAGGAGGTTGAATCCCACAAGTAAGGGTGAAATCCGTGGACTCGTCATATCGTAAAAGAAATACATTTATCAGGTAAGCATAAATTTCCTTTTTTAAAGGAAAGTGGAACCCAATGCTTTTCTTTCATGATTCAGATAGAGCATGCAATTTTAAAAAAAAAAAAACCTTTCTAATTTACTATTATCACATGTTCTTCGTTCTCTTGGTATCTTTCACTAATATATGGCAACAGTTTTGCAAGAATGTTATCTGTTCATACTGCAGTGCTATTCAGTAAAGAGGTTGTTTTAGGAAAAAAAACTCCACATGAAAATCATGACATATAAATTGCTTTTGAATATTTCCTGTTAGATTCAACAAAGCAAAAAAATAACAAGAAAAAAAAAGAAAGAAGAAACTTTCCAGTTTTCTTTAAAAATAATTGTATTCTCTTGTCTTCCATCCACCTGTCAGCAGTTGTACAAATGTATAATCTATTATTTTTTTTTATAAATTCAAGTGAGTGACAGGTGTAAAATAAAACATAAAATGAAAACACTGAGGATGAATATGTCACACTAGAAAATGATTCCCCAAGATGTAATGTGTCTAAACCGGCCTATTTCTGTTACAATTCTAGCTTACTTTAGTCGAATCCCTAAAGCATATAGTAAATGTATTTATTTTTTAAATATGGAAATGCATATTTATCACACAAAATATATATTGAATTTAAATACTTCTCAAAACTTCATCTCATTCACTGGCTTTAATTTGACCTACTGTGCTCCATTGGAAATAATGGCTCAGCAGATATAGTCCCTGATTGGCTGTATTAATTGTAGCCTATTTATAAAAAGACACACACAGTCTGTTTTTTTTTCACGCTATATTTAAAGGGACAGTAATCCCCTTGTAATTACTAACATGTCAGCCAAGTCAAAACATTATGAAAACAAATTACATCTTGTTTACTGCAAATGTTTTTCAATATCCAAACTCCACTCACAACTTAAAGGGACACTGAACCCCAATTTTTTTCTTTTATGATTCAGATAGAGCATGCCATTTAAAGCAACTTTCTAATTTACTCATATTATCAATTTTTCTTTGTTCTCTTGCTATCTTTATTTTAAAAGCAGGAATGTAAATGTTAGCAGCCAGCCCATTTTAGGTTCAGCACCATGGATAGCGCTTCCTTATTGGAGGCTTACTTTTACCCACGAATAAGCAAGCATAACCCAGGTACTCAACCAAAAATGGGCCGGCTCCTATGCATCAAATTCCTGCTTTTTAAGTAAAGATAGCAAGAGAACAAAGAAAAATTGATAATAGGAGCAAATTAGAAAGTTGCTTAAAATTGCATGCTCTATCTGAATCATGAAAGAAAAAAAAAATGGGTTTAGTGTCCCTTTAAGGCAACCTGGGCTTGAATCTGCAGCCAACAAAGCTTTTATAAAGTGTGCAATTTTGCAGTTTTTATCTGATAAAGTCAATTAGGAAAACAATATGTAGCAGAGTTAGCCTGAATATGTCTGCAGTGTGCATTTTCAGTTCTGAGAATGAGAAATTTCACAGTTTTTAGCCACAAATTATAAGGAAATAATGACCGTAAATTACAAATAGTTTATTATGTAGAACGAGATATTTTATATAAATATTGCAATGAGTTACTTTCCCTTTAATGTGGAAAGTAATTTACTATTGTGGCAAGCCTGCAGCATAATCATAAAGGCTACTAGGTTTATTGTAAGTCTTCAAGAGTAAAAATACATATAAATTATAGTTGGGTTATTTTTGAGATTAGGTAAAATAGGTAATCCATAGACTCTTAGACCCTTGATTATGCTGTACAAGTGGAGAGAGAAGCCGCGTGTTGCCTGTAAACGGGCAGAGGAGTCAGTCTGTGTAGAGCTGCCTGCGCTTGTCACAGCTCAGGAATTCAAAATACAGACAAGCAAAGAAGGGAAGTCAGACACAGGCTTGTTTGCCAGAGACAGCCTATAGTCTCTACAGCACAGACAGCCCTACATTCTTGTGGTTTACCAACCTGTTCTCGCTAATATGCCATGGTTTGTTCAAACAAGAGAGAAGGAGGAAGCTGGTTTCTCTGCCATAAAGAGATCAAATTCCAACTCATGAGAAAACGTTCTTTTTAATTACCATGTTTTCGTCACTTTTAATAGCTTTATTTTGCAATTCGGAGAATAGTTTATGGATAGGGTACAGTACCGATTACACTTTAGGTGAGGGGTGGATAACTATTTTTGAGTGTGCTTGTCCAAATGGCAGTATTTGTTTTTAAATATATACATATATTCATACAGTGTGTGTATATATATATATATATATATATATATATATATATATATATATATATATATATATAAAGGCTATCTACTATCACATTTATTTTGTACTTTTGGCATCCTTTGTTGAAAAGCATACCTAGGTAAGCTCAGATACAGCAATGCACTACTTGGAGCTAGCTTCTGATTGGTGCTACACACATATGCCTCTTGTTATTGGCTCACTAGATGTGTTCAGCTCCCAGTAGTGCATTGCTTATGTGGGGTGTTAAAGGTTTACATGTAGTTGTATAGAAGAAATAGTTCAATGATTTAACATTTTCTTTTTGCACTTTTATGTCCCTTTCAGACAAGCATTTTAAGTACCTTAATGATGCAAAAGTAATGTGCTAGAGTATTTTATTATTGTGCTACTTGCAGAGATGTATGTGCTTAAACACATAGGTAACGTCTGCTCTGCATGGGGCAATGTACTCCATTCCTAATTTGGACACCACATGTGAGAACATCAGGGGCAGCATATGTGTGTAGCTTCCAATCACCAGCTTAGTCAAGGTCGGGGTTAAACACTAGAGGCAAGCAGTAGTGTAATAAGAAAATGTTCTGGCTAAAGCACTGTGCTATTAAAAGGACAGTAAAGTCAAGATTAAACGTTCATGATTCCAATTGGACATGCAACTTTCTCATTTAATTCTGTTGTGTAATTTGCTTTGTTCTCTTGGTAATCTTTCTTGAAAAGCATAACAGGGTATGCTCAGCTAGATGCTGATTGGTGGCTGCACATATATTCCTCTTGTCATTGGCTCACCCAATGTGTTCTAGGTCCCAGTAGTACATTGCTGCTACTTCAGCAAAGGATACCAATAGAATGAAGCAAATTTGATTATAGAAATTGCATTGTTTATCTATTTCATGAAAGGAAAAAAAATGTTTTCATGTCCTTTTTAATATGTCCCTTTAATAAAAGAGACCTTGTATGCAGTGATTTAACCTTAGTCCTAAACAATAGTACAATATAATATCACAATTTACCTGTGATCAAGCTAAATGATTGCTAACATTCTTGCAGCAGCATTTAATTTACTGCTAGGTCTTGGTGTAAACTAAGGGGTCAATTTATCAAAGTGCGAGCCGACATGATACGATGTAGCGTATCATGTCTGCCGCACATCGAAAAATGCCGACAGCATACGCTTGTGCAATGCCGCCCACTGCAGATTCGCGCCCAATCGGCTGCTAGCATTGGGTGCCAATCAGCCCGATCATATAGGATCGGGGGGGATTGAAGACCACAGCCTCAGAGGCAGCGGACCAGTTATTTAGACCTCTGCTTCATAACTGCTGTTTCTCGCGAGCCTGAAGGCTCGCGCGGAAACAGGGGCATCAAACTCCATTCAGAGCTTGATAATTCGGCCCCTAAATCTCCGCCCCCACAAAATTTTGGGAACAGTTAGGTTGGTTATGATATTGTAGTCATGAAAATACAGACAGTAACCCGTGATGTCTGTATGTTGTTAGGTAGAATTCAAAACTCATATCTATATTTTTTATGGAGATAAATTGCTAAAGCACAAAGTAATCTGAATTTTTTGTGAAATAAATGACAGATATTTGAGAGACAAATCATAGTTACTGTTTATCAAAATAGAACAAATGATTAAAGGGACACTGAACCCAAATTTTTTCTTTCGTGATTCATATAGAGCATGAAGTTTTAAGCAACTTTCTAATTTACTCCTATTATCAAATTGTCTTCATTCTGTTGGTATCTTTATTTGAAATGCAAGAATGTAAGTTAAGATGCCGGCCCATTTTTGTTGAAGAACCTGGGTTGTTCTTGCTGATTGGTAGATAAATTCATCCACCAATAAAAAAGTGCTGTCCAGAGTCTGAACCAAAAAAAAAAATGTACAGTAGATGCCTTCTTTTTCAAATAAAGATAGCAAGAGAACTAAGAAAAATTGATAATAGGAGTAAATTAGAAAGTTGCTATAAATTGCATGCTCTATCTGAATCATGAAGAAACAATTTGGGTTCAGTGTCCCTTTAATTATTTTTCTGCTACTAATAGCATCTCTCTATAAAACACAGCTACTTGCTAGTTAGTCTATTGTTACTATATATAAGTAAAAACAATACCTCTTATGCCCATCTTTTCCTTTTAGTTCATGTAATTCTCTAATTTAAATTCTAGTCATCCTTTTGTTTTGTCTATAAACATTACTCTTTTTTAATTTGAAATTGTAGTACTGAGGACCTAATAAAATACATTGTTTTCTCTTTCAATTGGTATTTTAACGCTTCTATTGAAAGCTTTTATTCATCACCATTTGTTATATCGCTAATGAAGACATGTAAGCTAACTAATGCTTGATTTAATCCTCTGCTAACCTATTTTTACTGCAGAATGAACTAGATTGTTCACACTGAATCAAGTTTAATATGGCGATACCTCTCTATTTGTAGCAAATACAAGTTAAATCTTGCATTAGTTAGATTGTTTCACTTCTAGCTTTCATTAAAGTGATGGTAAACTCTACCCTTTTTAAAATCAGATCTGGAATGTAAGCGCTATTTTAGATGGAGTTTAATTCATTAGCTGTAATGAAGATGCAGTATAACATGCTTTTTAATATAGATATGAAATTCAAATACTGCATGCTCCTCCGCCCACTTCAAAAGTAAAATTTTCTGTGAGCTAACAGATTGAATTGTTGTCCAATCAGCTCTCTCCCCATATGGCACTTTTGTTGTAGCTAGAGCATTGATTGGAGAGTAATTCAATCATTTAGCTGACAGGAAAATTGACTTTTGAAGTGGGTGGTGTAACGTGGGGTATTTGAATTTCATATCTATATTAATAACTAGGTTATAGCGCATCTTCATTGCACATGATGAATAAAACTCTATCTAAAATAGCGCCTACATTCCAGATCTGATTTTAAAGAGGGGAGAGTTTACCATCACTTTAATCAAACAGACCTATGTGTTCAAACATACCACAAATGAATATTTAATGAAATCCTGTCAATACTGCCTCAAAGAAATTTACCTATATTAAAGGTACACGAAACTGCTAATGTTTCTTTCATGATTTAGATAGAGCATACAATTTTTAACAACTTTATAATTTACTTCTACGATCACATTTTCTTAATTCTTTTGTTATCGTTTGTTGAAAAGCAGGGACCGAAGCTCTGGGGCGTGCAAGTGACTGGAGCACTATATAGCGGCAGTTTTGAAAGAATATTATCCATTTGCAAGAGCACTAGATGGCAGAACTATTTGCTGCCACTATTTATTGCCTACCTAGGTATCTCTTCAACAGGGAATACCATGTGAACTAGGCAAATTTGATAAATGGAGTAAATAGGTAACTTTTTGAAAATTGTTTGTTGTGTCTGAATCTCAAAAGAAAAATGTTTTTGGTTTTCGTATCTCTTTAAACACGGACATGACATTTGGATTAACTCGCAACTTAATGTTAGTGTTGGTAACTTCCGGCCTAGGGTTGAAATTTTTTAGTTTTGTTGGCATCACAAGACCTTCCTTTAAAATATAATTATGATATTAAAGGGACAGTCTAGTCAAAATTAAACTTTCATGATTTCAATAGGGCATGCAGCTTTCCAATTTACTTTTATCATCAAATTTGCTTTGCTCTCTTTTTATTCTTTGTTGAAAGCTTAACCTCGATAGGCTCATATGCTAATTTCTAAGCCGTTGAACTGCCTCTTATCTCAGTGCATTTTGGCAGTTAGACACTGCTAGTTCATGTGTGTCATGTAGACAACATTGTGCTCACTCTTGTGGAGTTATTTAAGAGTCAGCACTGATTGGCTAAAATGCTTGTCTGTCAAAAGAACTGAGATAAGGGGGCAGTCTGCAGGGGTTTAAAAATTAGGTGATCACAGAGGTAAAAAGTATATTAATAGGGGGGGAGGAGCCAACTCTGAGACTGAGTGGTCGCATACTGCAGCAGCTCCGGCTAATTCCTTTATAAACCTCATTTCTCCAACATAGGTGTGTCCGGTCCACGGCGTCATCCTTACTTGTGGGGATATTCTCTTCCCCAACAGGAAATGGCAAAGAGCCCAGCAAAGCTGGTCACATGATCCCTCCTAGGCTCCGCCTTCCCCAGTCATTCTCTTTGCCGTTGCACAGGCAACATCTCCACGGAGATGGCTCAGAGTTTTTTGGTGTTTCTAACAAAAATATTAACCAGGAGATAGTCGTGCCTTCTTTGTGTCCGAATCCAGTTTCAAAGAAGGAACGTTTGTTGCACAATTTGGATGTAGTTCGTGCTCTAAAATTCTATTTAGAGGCTACAAAGGATTTCAGACAAACATCTTCCTTGTTTGTTGTTTATTCTGGTAAAAGGAGAGGTCAAAAAGCAACTTCTACCTCTCTCTCTTTTTGGCTTAAAAGCATCATCAGATTGGCTTATGAGACTGCCGGACGGCAGCCTCCTGAAAGAATCACAGCTCATTCCACTAGGGCCGTGGCTTCCACATGGGCCTTCAAGAACGAGGCTTCTGTTGATCAGATATGTAAGGCAGCGACTTGGTCTTCACTGCACACTTTTACCAAATTTTACAAATTTGATACTTCTTCTGAGGCTATTTTTGGGAGAAAGGTTTTGCAAGCCGTGGTGCCTTCCATCTAGGTGACCTGATTTGCTCCCTCCCATCATCCGTGTCCTAAAGCTTTGGTATTGGTTCCCACAAGTAAGGATGACGCCGTGGACCGGACACACCTATGTTGGAGAAAACAGAATTTATGTTTACCTGATAAATTACTTTCTCCAACGGTGTGTCCGGTCCACGGCCCGCCCTGGTTTTTTAATCAGGTCTGATGATTTATTTTCTCTAACTACAGTCACCACGGTATCATATGATTTCTCCTATGCAAATATTCCTCCTTTACGTCGGTTGAATGACTGGGGAAGGCGGAGCCTAGGAGGGATCATGTGACCAGCTTTGCTGGGCTCTTTGCCATTTCCTGTTGGGGAAGAGAATATCCCCACAAGTAAGGATGACGCCGTGGACCGGACACACCGTTGGAGAAAGTAATTTATCAGGTAAACATAAATTCTGTTATTTTGCGACCACTCAGGATTTTCTAACTTGCTACCATTGTGACTCTTGTGATTAAGAGTTTCTGCATGCTGAAAATTTAGATGACAGGACGCTCCTTGCAGATATTTGTGTCACTGTTCTATATCTCTTGGTGTTAAGTGCTATCGGGAGCGGCCATATTTATCTTAGTGGAGGACCTGCATGCTGAGTGAAATACGCTATTTTGTACTTTGCTGCTGAGAAAGAATGTCCTCACAGAGGAACCTGACCATGGATATGGTGACATATATCATTGGGGAGCTCGGTGGCCTCCTAGAAGAGTACCAAGCTGCGTTTGCTCAATCGCTCAATATGGCGACTAAAGTTTGTGACGCAGCATACTGCACTGTTAATTCAGACAGAGACGCCAAGAATCAAAAGGAAAAGCGCCCTATCACGCAGTTTCTTAGGCCTGCCTTGAGAACCTCTGCAACAGATTCGCTAAACGCTCACAACTCGGTGATTAAGAGCAGCCCTCAATATGTGGCGGAGCTGTCGCCTCAGGGACCGCAACCGCCACCATCTGGTATATTTAAAGGGTCTTCAATTGGGAAAGTCCATTGCAGGGACCATGCTCAGAATGCACTCATTCACGTTATCAAGCCCCTAAATAAGGAGCAATTGATGGTCCACCCTGGGAAAACAGCTGTACCATACACCCAAAAACATCATCATCTATTGTTGCAGGGGCCCTCGCCTGACAAGGTATGTTACAGGGACGCTATCCAAGCACTAAACATCCCAGTCTTATTCTCTGGCACTGCAAGCCCTACCGGCTATAAAGAGTGGCTATTGTTCATGGGTACAAAAAGTTTAACCCCTAAAGGCATTGGTTAAGGGGTCAGACCTGGTTCTCACTATGTCCACTGCATTCTCTGCGGACCTTTGTATGACAATGATTGCTCTGGAGGCTTATTTATTTGACTGGCTTATTATGGTGCGTGGTTTATGTTGATAACGGCTTCACTTGGAAGGTCTCTCCTTTGTGAGACAGAGTACAGGAACTTTATAGCAGCCTTGATCTGGACTCCTCAAGTTACCATTACATCAGCTGGACTAACCACCTCTAAGTTACGTTCTATATGGGCATTTCAATGTATATTATTGTCTGCTATACTAATCATCTGGTGTATCCCTTTACCATTACCACGAGTTTTGTTTTATTCTTATGTCAATATGCATCTAACTGCTTGAACCGAGTTGCTGTTACAATTTTATGGCCAATGTTTAAATTGTTTTCCCCTTTTGAATGTTATGCTTTATCCTATTGCGTGGTCCAATTGCACTGTTCATCTACACTACATACGGCATTCAAATGATGCAGTTGTCTTGATCATTATAATCTGCCTGCAATTGTGCTAAAAGATATTTGTATAAAGTGCTGGATGTTTATGTCATTATCTATTTAATTTGGGGCTCTACAGCTCCACATGCTGCAACTATGTGTTTACTCCTGGAGTTTTTTTTTTTTTTTTTTGCCTTTACTGGGATTCCTTTTTTCAAATTCAATGCTTGGTGTTGTTCTAAGTGATGGACGCCTGTTTATATGCACAACTGTTTGTATTGTTTTCATAATTAATATGTCCAGGAATATAAATGTTCCATTATGTTTACTGGATCCATCCCTTTATTGTTATGCAGTTTTCCCATTGTTGACATCTCCGCCTATAGCAGATCTTTTTCTCATTTAGATGTGGTTGACAGTTTAAATAAGGTGTGTGCCTGTTGCTGGGCATAGGGCCCGTGCCTAAGCAGCAGAAGCACACTAGTGTTTTATTCAGCTGCGTTAGCGCTTGTTCTCCCTATAGGAATCATCCCCTTATAGCAACTGCATTTTATATTTTTCTGTGAATCCAATTATTTCTTCAGTCCCAGTGTGTAATTTTTTGGGGTGAGGAGACGCTTCCCTGTTCACTTATTTTTAAGGGCAAGATCCCCTTAGATAACTAGCTACTAATAATAATACCTAATAGGTTTGAGCCTGCCTACAGTGAGTTTTGTTCCCCTCCTCGTCCTAGATAGATACCAATCTCGGCGTGGAATAATGTTATCCCCTATTTCTTGTTTGTTAGCTCATTGATATACTGATTAGCATACATATCAAAATCACGCTCAACCACAATATGAAGTACAACATCAACTCAATACTCCAAGTATGTTCCTGTTGCAGGCTGGCCCTGCATTAACATTCCCATCATTTGGGATCTATATACTAACAACACTCATAATGCAGCGTTACTAACATGAGTAACTAATCTATACTTACTTCTCCCCAAGTTTTCCACATGCCCTTGAGACCTTAATTAGAGTCATGTTAAGTTTTACCCACCTAGTTTAAACAATCACCTATAGTAGTTAGCCCAATTACAACCCATTTCCTGTGCATCTGTTTGGCAAATTTAGAAGACAAGCTGACATCTCTTATCTGCTTCTTATAGGTAACTCATCACCTCCACCCCCCCACTCCACTTAATATGCCTCCCTTAAGTGGGAGGACTGACTACGCGGTTTTTCTCACATATACCGCACCCTATATACCCTCCTTTCTAGCTAAATCTTGCAGGTTATCATTATACTCAGCTTTATTTCTTTCTTAATCTATGCAAGATTGTCCAAATATATATATACACGTAATAATATTATCCCTTCAGCACCTTACTTAATTTACACACTATTCATATTAGTATGAGATAAAATTATAAAAAACTGAGGTTTACCAATGAGACCCACAAGTGGTCTCTTTTGTTTGCACATGCCTTCTTTTATCTTAAATGCTTGTGATGGTCCAAGAGCGGCCTAGGATTTTATTTAAAAGGCATTTCAATATTTGGCATTCTATGTATCTCATGGTTGCATGATATGTAAATTGTTACACTTGCGTTTATTTTCTGTGTTTGTTTTCTCATTCTTGTAACACTAAATCTTACTGTATGTGACATGCAATGCAAGAACCTGTTTTTATGACTATTGTATGCCTTTGAATATTCCTCAATAAAAATTATTAAAAAAAAAAAAAAAAAAAAAAAAAAGTATATTAATATAACTATGTTGGTTATGAAAAACTGGGGAATTGGTAATAAAGGGATTAGCTATCTTTTTAAACAATAAATATTCTGGACAAGACTGTCCCTTTAAAGGGACTTTCGTGTCCTTTTAAGGATTTTTGTGAAGTAAAACAAACAGGTGTCTTTGACCTGTGCTTACTGATGCAGGTTGCCTATATATGGTGTGGTGTATATTGTTTTGTTTTTTCACTGTTCCCTTTGACATAGTAAATCATTTCACACTTTTTGTTATTGATGCATCTACAGATGGGAGCAAACTATTTGTTTTTGTTAGTTCTCTATTATTTGAATTAGGTTCCTTTGAAAACGTTAATATTAAAGAGCTAATTATCAGACCTCTGTTATAGCTGACACATACTATTAATTTATAGTCAACCTTAGATCACTCATCAGCTGCATTTGTAATTATGATTTTGTCACTTCAAAGTTAAACTCCTTTTTCATGTTTTGTTTCCATTATTTTGTCCAATGTACAAACAACCTTGTCTGGCTCTTTCATATTCTTATTGACTTTTACATTTCAAATACATTTGTAATCTGCTCTTGGTGATTCCTTAAAGGGACAGTCAACCATAGAATTGTTATTTTTTTAAAAGATAGATAATCCCTTTATTATTCATTCCCCAGTTTTGCATAACCAACACAGTTATAATAATATACTTTTTACCTTTGTGATTACCTTGTATCTAGGAACCTTCTTCCAGCCTCCTGATCACATGACTGCGACTGTTTATTATCTATTGTCTTAAATTTAGCATTGTATTGTGCTAGATCTTAAATAACTTTCTGTGCCTGAACACAGTGCTATCTATATGGCCCACGTGTACTTTCTGTCTCTTTGTGTTGAAAAGAGAGTTAAAAAGCATGTGATAAGAGGCAGCCCTCAAAGGCTTAGAAATTAGCATATGAGCCTAGCTATGTTTAGTTTCAACTAAGAATACCAAGAGAAAAAAGCAAATTTGATGATAAAAGTAAATTGGAAAGTCAATTAAAATTAAAAGTCCTATCGGAATAATGAAAGTTTAATTTATACTTGACTGTCCCTTTAAACATCTCATTCCAAGAGATATATCAATAGATTTCATTCAGTTATTCCACTTTCTTGTGATTTTAACTCACTGCAGAGAGAATTATACTTTTATATTAATAGATACAATCTGTTTTATACATTTAGCTTCAATGTTGCAGTAAGATTTTAAAGTATCATGATTCAAATAGAACATACATTTGTAAATAGCTATATATACATATCGAAATATATAATATAAGTTTATTATTAGAATACATTTCTAAAAAGGGTTTAAAAGGGATATGGTATATGTCAAGGTGTTTGACTGGGAAGGGCTCTTGAAGTGTGTGTATATATATATATATATATATATATATATACAGGTAGCCCTCAGTTTACGCTGGGGTTAGGTTCCAGAAGGAATGGTTGTAAATCGAAACCGTTGTAAATTGAAACCCAGTTTATAATGTAAGTCAATGGGAAGTGAGGGAGTTAGGTTCCAGGCCCCTCTCAAAATTGGCATAAGTAACACCTAATACATTATTTTTAAAGCTTTGAAATGAAGACTTTAAATGCTAAACAGCATTATAAACCTAATAAAATAATCACACAACACAGAATATATAAATAAACTAAGTTAAATGAACAAAAACATTTGCTAAACAGCATTATAAACCTAATAAAATAATCACACAACACAGACTTCACTTGCATTTTTCTGCAAATAGTTCTTTCTATGCATTCCAATCTGGACTGATTTATAGACAGGAAGATCTTGTTCCTTTGAAATCTGCTCGATAGCTCAGGTCTGGTTAAAATGATTAATTTGAGCTTGCTTGGCTTTGCTGAAACACAAGCGAACAGCTCCACCTATTGGCTATTTTAATAAATGCACTGTTTCTCAATGCTTTCCAATAGCAGTCACATGACTGAAAAAAAAGGTTGTTATTCTGAAACAGTGTAAATTGAATCGTTGTAAAACAAGGGCCATCTGTATATATATATATATATATATATATATATATATATATATATATATAGAGCAAACAAGTAGAATGTTACAGTTCAGGAGCCTTGACCTGAAAACAAGCGGTACTCAAAGAATGCGCTAGTCAAGGGGGAAGGAAGTAATTGGCAGCTGTTAGGGACTAAAACATTAAAGGGGTGAATAGTGTAAAAGTAACAATGAATGTACAAGGGGTTAACAGCGCTCTCAAGTCCTTATATAAACAGAATAGTATGCAATTGATATGTATATGTATACAATATCAGTGATATGAAAGACCAGTGTTCCTTAAATATAAACAAAATGTCATAGAAGATCCATTTGATGATCTTTAAATGCAGTGAATGTCCTCACCAGAATTTACCTCAATCATATGAGGTAAGTTGCTGCACTGGAAGGGGTACTTAGTTCTTTGTAGTGGGTTAATCCAGAATACCAGTGTATGCTTCTATGGTTTCATCCACCTCTTGGAGTATGTAGGGATTTAATTCTTCCAACAGTTATCTCC